>NC_092693.1:14184068-14330032 GCF_964275005.1 Diadema setosum | reverse complement strand
TTCTCTGCCGTATATAACGCCAAATTTGAGTTTCAAATCTCCGCGAAGGCCGTGGTTCATCCAGTCACCAGCCAATCCACATAAAATGCACACGGTAGTTTATACCGTATATCACTTCGACCGCATTTATACGTCCGTCCGGCCGGTGGTCCGGCGCGGCAGCAGCAGTTAGCTGATGCGATGGGGCTAGCTATGCTACCGCTATGCAGGGAGGTGGGAAGAAAGATGGAGATGGCACTCTGAGAGCTTCCCTCAGAGAAAAAATCAAGTGGTCTTACACAGATTAACGTCTTGAAATCCAACCCTCATTCTGTGATAAATATGTCAAAATCTGGCCTTATCGGTCCACCCATCACCCTCCGGCGCACTAGAGTGACGCAACATGATCTCCTTTCCAGGCCTTCCATAAACACACGCTCGTAAAAATCGGGCTTTGAAGCGATGCGTGGCACCGACAATATGACGTCATATTCAAAATTTTGGCAGTCTATTACATTCAGTGAAAGACGACCCCCTTCGAAAGCTACAACTTATGGCTCAAGAATTGGGTAGCGTGGTATGTCTATACCTTTCGCTGGTTCAGCAGACTGTGCTGAGGAGATTGCCGTTTGAACCAGCGAAATCGGTACACAAACAACGGAGTTACTGAGCAGTAAGTTTTGTGCGCTAGAGATGTCATCATATTGTTTCTGTATCGATTATGAGAAATCCCGCACATTTCCGCAATTTTTTATAGTTAGAGAGGTAGGCCTGACCTTGATCTTCAAAATGATATAAGTTACATGAGCGTGTTCGGGCGTGTTTTCAAACAGTTCGAGTGTAAAAGTAGTGCTTCATAGAGACCGAGGCGGGTTTTTTTTTCGTCTGCACCCGAGCGAGCTGGGGCTTTTCAGCGTACTCGTCGAGTTGTTGTAGGGCCGCCGCGTAGGCGTCGGGACAGCGTTCGTTGCCGTTGTTTCGGTGGAATTTGAGTTACTAGTAAATACATATTGGAATGGAAAGTTGAGTGTTAAAAAGTGTAAATTAGACATATCAGCCTTGATTATAATAATTTTCCGTAGAGAATTAAAGATGATATCTATAAAAGCCTAGATGTATGATGCTGTAAGTATATTTTAGGGGGAAAAACAGAGCTTAGTATACAGTGTTTCGCCTCACTCTCCCTCGATCATTCATCGGTAAATACCGGTAATCGGCTTGACTCTACCCCATGCTTACGTTACAAAAAATTGAATTAAAAAGTAGTAGAGTACACCTCTGGAGCTAGTAGAATCTAACGTTTAACAGTGGTTAGATTCTAGTTTGTGAAATACTAGAGTCTACTAGCTAGGACTAACGTTAGGTATGCTTTTGCTAGGCAGCGTACCCGAGGTGACGCTGCGCTATTAAACAGTGTCCCGAGCCTTGCCCTTGCCTTGGCCTCCAATTTCCAAGCCAAGGCCCAACTAACTTTCTGAGTTTCAGTTTCAATTGCAAATCAAATTTCGTTAAGTTGCTGTGTCAATGTGATTTTGAATTTGCTAAAAGCAATTCCTCCTCAACAAACTCGTCTCCGTCAATATCACGATCGCCAGATCCACCACCACTGTTTACACCACTGCTTTACAGAATACACTCTATGAGTTCTGTGCTTACACCGTAGGACGCCATTTTATTCCCCGACCACAATGCATTTCGCGTCGTGATTTCCGCCACAAGATTTACGACTTGCAGTGCGCCGAGCGTGAGTAATGGGATTACGGGAGGGGGAAAAAAACGCTGTCGGGGCCACGCATGACTTCAAAGGAAATCAGAAGAGCACACTCCATCTTTCTTCCACCTCCCTGCGCTATGCGTGTGCGTGCATGCATGCACACGCAGGCGAGCCAAATCCCCATGCCATATCCAACCACTGTAAAAGTGGATATTTTCGCGCGACTAATTTTTCGCGCTAGGCCGGGTCAGAAGAGTTTCGCGTGTTTTTAATTCCGCGGAATCAAGATATCACGCACAGGAACGTATGGCAAGCAAAAATATTCGCGTGTTTTTATTTTCGCGCTAGTTTCTGGTTGCGCGAAATGCGCAAAAATTTCAACACCGCGAAAATTTCCACTTTTACAGCACCCTCGATCCATGCCACGTGCTACATTCACGATCACAGGGAGTGTGGGACGTGCGCGCGGATAGTAGAGCACAAGGAACCAATTACAAGTGACCCCCAAGTCAGAGGTCGCGGTCCAACAGCGAAATAAATCTTCATTTGAATGTTTTTTTTTGCCCTTCATTTGAATTTCACTAAAACAATGTTCATTTTAGTCAGAGCCCTTTGAGATAAGAACCATATTCTGACGAAATCTGTGTCCATCAATATGAACGGCAAGCGTGAGGCTAGGTTCCAGCAGAAAGGTGTCTCACCTCCCTGGTTCCAGTCCACCTATCATTTTGCCCTAGCTCAAATTACATGTATTCCCAAAATGCGGATTTTTTTTTCTTGCTTTTATTGATAGAATATTGTCCAAATATCTTACCCATAGACCACAGTGTGCACAAATCGTTGAATTTCAATTCTGAAACGAAAATGCAACATCTCGCTCGCCTGGGAAGGGGCAAATGAATACATTTAATACACTTTTTTTTTGGGACAATTTCCCAAACATCCATCATAGATGTGTTTTAACGAGGTATTTTCAATTCTTAAAATGCAAAAGCTTCCTCGTATGGGAGACAGGAGAGGTTGGGGATACCCACTTCCCTACCCTAAGAGCCCCCCACCGTCAACTTCAGTGACGACGCACACGCGCGCAACAAAAACTGATCGCGATTTTATAGTCATTACATTTTGAATTGAAGTTATTTACATATATTTATTTTTCTTATTTTTTTTTTGAAAGGAAAAATCCCCCCAAATCACAAAAGTATGTACAAGATCGCTGATTTCAGATCGGAAAATGCAAAATCTCCCTCGTGTGTGTGTGTTTCTCGGGGGGAGGGTGGGGGGGGGGGGGGGGAGGGGGTATTCGCTCCAACAGTCACCCTCTCCCCGCTTGGTCGATCCGTTCCCTCGCATAAAAATAATTATCTTCCAAGTTTTGCTCCCACCCCTCTCATCGTGAAAACGGATCAACACCCCACTGAGAGCTAAGGCGCGTCGATCCGTTTTTTCAGGGTTGGGGCAAAAGTATAGAAGGACGCTAGGGGCGTGGGAGGGCCCGGAGGCCAGAAATGGTGCATTCTTTTGTGAAATATTATTGGATGTTAAAGTAAGGTAATATAATAATAGAGTCTGGGAAAGTGTAAATTACTATAAAAGATCCCGGAATGTACAGATGTCCCCAAAAAATACAATCAGATTTTCGCATTGATAACACCCAATATGATTAAAATGTCTAAATGCTACTTCCGGGTCTTGAAATATAACATCTTAGCTCTATTTTGCAGAAAACCCCATTCAATTTGGTAAAGCGGTCACAGAGAAACGTGGATTAAATTTATATTGTTGTTAAGCATGTCATGAGTGATTCTTCCAAGTTTCGCTCTTCGGTGCTCTTGTGTGTGAATACAATAGACAGAACTTGGAGGGAAGAGACTCCTGACATCCTCTACAAAATTCCTCATTTCTCCTCGACCAATGAAGCAAATCGAATGGGGTTTTCTGTAAGATGTGGGCAATGACTTATAGTTTCATACCCTGAATTTTTGTTTAGATTGATTCACTATTTTTAAAGATATCATTGCGGAGGGTACCGTTGTATTTTTTTTTTTTTTTTGGACACACGGTATAAAATGTTACTGGCCCTTGCTCCGCGTGCGTTTTCATTCTGTGTACAAAGTGTATAATGGAGATGGACCGAGGGTCGTGAGAGTGTGATGTGGGACGGGTCCCGTTGCGTATGAACGGGATCCTCCTCCCCTTTAAACACACGAAGGAGCTTTTGTATTTTTATAAAAGTGATTGAAACTAAACGATCTGCTGCACATTTTTTTGTGAAAAAAATATTTTCTTTGTCAGTTGGAAACATGATTGTAGGTGGAAAGGTGTACCAATGATTATTAAGTTCCTTGGCAGATTACTTCGTCATGATGGTAGAAGGGAAAATTCCCTGAATCTCTGTTTTACCGGGGCATTGATACACATTGTTAAGTTGTGTTGGCAAGTATAGGTGAACGTGTTTGATAAAAATTTGATAAAAAACGTGCCCCGGGCGCCACTCCTTGGGGGCGCAAAAAAAAACGAAAAAAAAAATAACGAAAAAGAAGAAGAAAAAAAAAAGGAAAAAAAAGAAGAAGAAGAAGAAAAAAAGAAAAGGAGAAGAAGAAGGGAAAAAAAAAACTCGCCCGGAAGGGGGGAGGGGGAATGGTGGGGAGGGGGGGGGGGGAGGGGGCAGAAAACCAAATCAAACAAGATAAAAACAAAACATGATGATGATGCGGACAAAATGACAATGTTTATTGTGTTCACACAAAAATTCCATGTTCTGTGCAGCTGAAATACACCATCTTCGGCTCGCTTGCTGCGCTCGCTCGCCAAAATTTATATAAAAAAGAAGGTAAGAACAAAACGTGATGATGACAAAATGACAGTGTCTATTGTGTTCACACATGTCATTTTATATTTAGCAGGCAAAATGTTTCACGGAGCAGCGGCTGCAATTTCTTTCGTTCTGAAGCGATCGCCAATTGGATCAAAAGAAGGCGCCAACGGTTTCGAACATACGGGGGGGGGGGGGGGGGCGCAAAAAAAGCCCCGAATCAAACAAGATAACAAAACGTAATGATGACGCGGAAATATACAAATTTCGGCTCACTCTCTCGTACTAATTCAGAGTATTTTTTCAAGTCCTCAGTTTGTTGGTATAAATCGTTATCTATAAGGCCGTCACTATATATCTTGATTAGAATTGTAAGATTTAATAAGCAAAAAAATGACAAGAGTTTCATGATTTGTAAGCAGAAATACAAAAATTTTCGGCTCGCTCGCTGCGCTCGCTCGCCAAAATTTGTATAAAAAAAAAAAGAGAAGAAGATAAGAACAAAACGTGACGATGACGCGGACAAAATGATAATGTCTATTGTGTTCACTCATGTCATTTTATATTTAGCAGGAAAAATGTTACACGGAGCAGCGACTGCAATTTCATTCGTTCTGAAGCGATCGCCGATTGGATCAAAGAGGACGCCAACAGTTTCGAACATACGGGGGAGGGGGGCGCAAAAAAAAATCAAAAAAGATAAGAAAAAAACGTAATGATGACGCAGAAATATACAAATTTCGGCTCACTCGCTCGTACTAATTCAGAGTATTTTTTCAAGTCCTCAGTTTGTTGGTATAAATCGTTATCTATAAGGTCGTCAGTATAATTGTGAGATTTAATAAGCAAAAAATGACAAGAGTTCCATGTTTTGTAAGCTGAAATACAAAAATTTTCGGCTCGCTCGCTGCGCTCGCTCGCCAAAATTTATATAAAAAATGATATGAACAATACGTGATGATGACGAGGACATATACAAATTTCAGCTCACTCGCGCGCACCAATTTAGAGTATTTTTTAAAGTCCTCAGTTTTTTGGTATAAAACGTTATCTATATAAGTCCGTCACTATATCTTGATTAGAATTGTAAGATTTGGTAAGCAAAAAGTGAAACGTCAGTATGAAGCGCCATATAAATGCAATTATTATTATAAGAATTCCATGTTTTGTAAGCTGAAATACAAACATTTTCGGCTCGCTCGCTGCGCTCGCTCGCCAAAATCTATCAAAATTCATTACATTTAAATCACCCTCAAAAGATCCCTTTTAAGTGCTTGAAAAAGCATCATGTGGACTTTGTTTAAAGTCCCTACCGGGATGGCGTTGGGGTTGAACACTTTTTCAGAAATTAGGGGCGCAATTTTCGTGCTTGCCCCGGGCGCCGTTTTCCCTATATACGCCACTGTCCACAGCATCGGGAAAGGGGCATTAGTCAGCATAAATCGGCAGTGCTCACTGGTAGTGGTCTTCCGTGGCTTGGGAGGAGTAAAGAGCTTTTTAAGCTGTAGATTCCTCTGTATTGAAATATGGCACATGTAGGGGATACACGTTATACAATGTATTATACTTTTTAAGAAATCCACCCCAAAATAAATAATCTTCAAAAGAAAGAGAAAAATATTCTCTATGTATAATTATACAGAATGATACAAAAATTACAAAAACGGAGACGAAATAAGAAAGATATGCAATGACGTTATAAACTTTCACATTTTTTGGAAAACATTTCTTGACCAGTCCTTATGAATATTTAAATGAGCCGGTTGATGATGTCATACCCTCACAATTTTTAATGTATGTTATACTAGGCCTATTAAGGAAAATTTTATTTTTAGCTAATACAAGTATAAAAGCATGTTCTCATACCAAGATATTAGAGTTGATATTTGTTCTTTTTATTTTTGTGTGGTTTTAAGATTTTTATATCTATACAGCTGAAATGAGATTTTTGTCATTTCTGCATATGAAATGAATAGGAAATTATGAGAGCATGACATCGTCAACTTGCTGATTTGAATATTCACAAGGACTGGTCAAGAAATCTTTTCCGAAAAAAATGTGAAATTTCAAAATGTCATATCTTCCTTAATTCTTATCCAATTTTTGTCATTTTTGTATCATTCTGTAGGAAATATATTTCTCTTTCTTTTGAAGTTTATCTATTTTTTTGGTGAATTTCCTCTTTAAGTAAGATTGGCATGTATCATTATTATGCGAAAAAAGAATTTTAAAATGTAATTTGAAAAAAAAAAAGTTTGGTCAAAAGGCAGAAAAAAAGGAAAGTGGGAGAAGATGATAGAGATATATAAGAAAGTAGGAAAGAGGTTAATAGAGAAGAAAAAGGGTTAAGAAAGAAAACCACATCATAGAGATGGGCACTATAACGGCCTGTAAAAAGTTTTCACATGCACTTCTTGCGCCATTACTGTACATGTCCTCTTTTCGGAACGAATCTTTATAGTCACGGCCGCTAGGTGGCGTTATCGTTGAATACGCCAGAAACCCTACTCTGTACACTCGGCTAGCGACATGCAGTGCTGCATCCATCCGGATTGTACATCACTGCATGCCCTGCGCTGCTACGTAAAATGTACCGCTGCTGCACCGCGACGCTCCGGTCATCACCAGTTGTGTGCGTCCATGTCAGCGACGCTGTTGATCCTCGACGATCCATTGGCCATCCAAGAAGCTACTGAACATTTTCGTCCAACCTTTACCACGTTTGTGACTAGATGCATGCGCAAGGGTCGAGTACCAGTTCGTCTTGTGTAGGCAAAGCCAACCAACAAGACGACACCCATTGCATTTGTTTGCTTCACTAAAATGTGGGCGGATTCGCGAACATCGTATTCGTAACCCACGACTTCATGAACAATTTTCTTCAGGACCCACCCAAAATAACATCAAAACAGTTTGCTTGGTTGCTGCACCACGGCACTGGCACTGCACGACCTGACGTCGCTCTTGCGTTCGATCGCATCGCCCCATTCGACAGCTCAGGAACTGTCGTTCTTCCGTCCCGATTCCATGATCGACAGTCTGTTATTTACACTGTTTGTTGACCAATTCCAACTGGCCGAAGGCAAGAGAAGAGCGCAGATTCGTTTCTAGGCTAGGCCTAGACCTTCGACGAGAGAAACATGTCTTCTGTGAGGTTTACGGTCACAAAAACTGAAGATGCTGCAGACTTGGATGAAGGGGATCCGCATACCATTCCCAAAATTGAAATCGTAGATTCGGACGGCAAATCTACTACCAAGTACAGTAAGTTAAACGATAGTTGGCGTTGGTAATATCCTAAAATTACTTTAAATTATATTGTAATAAAAATAGTAGCACTTGTAACACTACCCATGGAATAGATTCTAATTTCTAGGTCCTACCGACCGTGGCCGTATTGATTCTGTCTAGGAATAGATATCTACACAGTACACCACATTAACCATGAATGTGCATGATTAATTTACAAGTAGGCCTAAAGTACTAATTTATGGCCAAGAGCAAAACTATTTCACTGCCTGCAGTGCAGTGTCACTGACACTTATCACTGGGGCCCAAATTCATGAAGGTGGTTTAAAATTAGACCATGGTCGAAAATGAATTTTGAATGCGTATTCAACCTTTGGCTTTGACATGCACGTATCAATGCGTGTTTGCTACTCCACTGGATGTCTGTTGGCATATGCAATCTGTCAATCGCAATCGTATGCTATATGTAGAAGAAATTTGCATAAACCATGGTTTAAACCATGGTTTTAATTGTACCATCTTCGTGAATTCGGGCCGGGGATTGGAGTCCAGTAAACGCAGTAGATATGCACTGGGACTTTCTTTGGAGTTGGAGGCCGAGTTGTGGGTAAATAGATACATCATACTGCCAATTGCTTCAGTGGTAATTCACAAGCAAATACAGGTTGTTTGTGTCTATGAAGTGTCTATGAAGATGAATCATCATATTTAGGACTGTATTTCCTCATGCTCAGAGCTGTATTTGGAAAAGTGAGAAGGGTACAATCAACACTGGATGAGTATACTGACCATTAAAAGCTGCAGTCGATTTGTAGGCAGTATTAATATGGAAAGTTACTGTATCTTCTGTTTATATAATGAGGGTTCTGTGGAGACTAATAGTGCTCATTAAATCAAATGCAACTCCTTTCCAACTGATTCAACTAATGAAATTGTAAATATGACTTCTCTGTAAAGCTCTATTATTAATAGACATGTAATGCATAAAGGTGTCAACCTTCTTGACTGTTGCATGAGATTATTTGAGACATCTCATCAATCAGTACATAGTGGTGTCTGTTGTACAATGGTGTGCCATAGTACATGTACACCAATTTAGTCACATCCTTGTACTACACAATTTATTGCTGTTTTAACTAGGATTTTCAGTTAACTTGGATAAACAATATCTCTGTCTTTGTACATACTCCATGCAGTGTAAAAGAAACCTGTTCCTTCTGTGTACATTGTACCGGTATTTCTCTTTTTAAGCATTCTTTGTGTTTTAATTTGTTGGTAACCTGTGTACATAGCTACGCTAATTGTTGTACTGAAGATGCATCTAGATGCTTCATGTATTGCCATCTTCTCTTGCCTATTTGTCTCCCAAGATTTTCCTATTAGTTTTTGCAGAGTACCATAATCTAGCTTAGCATTATAATGCTCTTACTTCTCAAAAATACATGGCTTTGATGATTAAAGCAATACACAAACTGTATTTATGCCAACACAATTTATTTCCAGAGCTCTGCTTTTTGCAATGTACATGTTTCCTTCTACCCTGGACAATATTTTTGAATGGGAGATCATTGCCGTGACCTGTTTGTTTGACTTTAAGATATTCCCAAGTTATCTTCCCCCCCCTTTTTTATTTGACATTCATGCATCTTGATTAATCATAATGATCGTGAATACAAACCACCTTCATTGATTGCCGGTACATGCATCTACATCGATTGCACTTTTTATTTGAATTTTTAAGTATGGAATCCAACCATAAGTATGCTGAAAAAAGTTCATGTTGTGTTTGACTATTGCACGCCATGAGTCTACAGTATGAAATAATGAAGAAAGTTAATTTTAACAAAACAAATAAATATGATACAATGTATTTTAAACAAATCAATGCATATTAAAGAAGAATGACAACAGTGTATGGAGGCACTGTGTATTTAACTGTAGGACTGCCAAATAAAGAGAAGATAATGGATCTCAATGTGATTTGAAAAATGTGAGCATTAATGGCAATGCTAACCATAGCTGTACCATGTGTAGGAGGACTTCATGTTGTACATAATGCAAGAACTACCCTTTTACAAATATAGAAATCTACCAATTTCCCTGAGATACAGTAGTGCGAAATGCCTTCATCACAAATCATCTTCTCTTGAGGTTATCACAAACTTACAGGAGCCATGCTGTTATCCCTGTAGGAATACATGTTACATGATGTACACTGTACAATGTCAGTTTATGCCTATTGCATCAATTCAAGGGAAATCTAATAGTAATCTCTTCTGTACCAGTCAAATGAGTGATTATAAATACTACAATATACATCCACAGCTACAATTTTACATTCATAGTATCACAACAAAGGGCAAACAGTGTAACACTGTGTTATATAAAATGGAAAATGTATAACATTGTGAAAGTTTACAAGCCTGAAATTGCAGCAGGATACAAATGTACACTGTAGGTCGTCTACATGTACTGTATACAGAGTAGCTTGTATTCTACATTCAGTAGTTAGAGCTCGTATACATATGTACAATGAATTTTGAAATTTACAAATCCAAGAAGTCAGAATGCAAAATCAGAATATAAAAATGTTAGAACTACAATTGTACATGTACCAAGGAAACTTAAAAAATCAGGTCCATATATTATATATCGTCGGTTGAAAATGATAAGGGCGTTATCGGGACAACTTAATGCCCATAGTTATCGGGACAACTTAATGCCCTTCTCATTCTCAACAGACGATATAAACTTAGATTTGACACAGAAGTGATTAAACCTACAAGTAGACTGTTGTAAATCCTGTACATTCAACCTTATGAAATTGGCAGGTTTAATTTGAGGTGCAAGTTGATCCTACTGCTTGATTAAGATTTTTGTACAGTAGTTACAGTACATATACATTGTAGAGTTGATTGCAATTTGCCTTGATCTTTTTCCAAAATTTGTACACAGTGTACTTGTACAGGTGTATAATGTATGCTGATTTGTACTACAGTGTACCTACAGTGTGTAAACACCATTCTGAAGCTACTGTGTACATGAAATTGTCATGTGCATTCTGTTCATTTCTGCAGGTAAAATAGTTCTTTTCTCTAAATAAATAAATACCAGGTAGCTCTTTTCTGTAAAGTCATGTACATTGTAAAGGGCCTCCATGGCATTTTTCCCCCTCTCACCTTACATGTACTTGTATGTATACAATGTTTCCAGTGAGTTGAGTAACTTCTTTTGTTATCTTCATTCTCTGTCTTTTTTTTTCTATGTTCATGTCAAAACCCTTCTCATCCAATGCTTCAATTTCAGCACGATTAAATGATGGCTCGAGTGGTAATTTTGCGAGTGTTCACAGTAAGTTTTCCTTCCTTTGGATTGGCTAATACACAGTGCAAAATGTCCGTCTGTGTGCACCATGATGATCACTAATGCATGCCATCTTGTTTTCAGCTTTTCAGTACATCACATGTTTGCTGCATCCTAGTATGCCAAATGCTAACTACTCGTATAGTGTGGACTAGTTTTGATGACCTGTAATTGAAAGTGTTAGGATAAGAAAATTAATAAGACATTTGCTTGATATTTGAAAAAAAAAGAAATGCTTGGTATAAACACTGACTGAATTATTTATCAAAATGTAGAGTTCTATGCACGTAAATTGGGAAGGCACTCCTTTTTTTTAAGATTCTGTCTGGGATAATTTGTACACCGTACTCTAAGTTGACACTAATACATGCAATTATACAATCTACAAAATGTGTAAAAATCGCTTCTTAATTGGCAAAAAGCAAAGATCAAATAGAATACATTCATACCGCAAATCTGTATAACTACGACTTTCTGTAGTTAAGGGTAGAACATTGTTTGTTACCATTAAATTACATATATTTAGATTTATAGAGTCTTGAAGAAGTATGCCCGTAATTCCAAGAATGTACTGCCATTTCTGAAATCTACTTAATCCAGATACATCTGTATGTGGTATCTTTGACCACCACGTACAAATGCAATGCATATGATGTATGATGATATGCTATGTGTGGCAGTATAGTTAATTCCCCATACGTAGAAATACATGCATACTGTAATGTTTGTACAGTACATTAGTACACTGTAAAGGTTGGGCTTGAATGTATTGTACATACTGCGTATGTGTACATCTTTGACCATGATATGGCAAGACCTGTACAGCACAATGACCTTCCCATCCTTCTGTCAAACCTCAAATGCTATGCTGTGTATGATGTCT
The DNA here is from genome assembly GCF_964275005.1 of Diadema setosum. Taxonomy (NCBI): domain Eukaryota; kingdom Metazoa; phylum Echinodermata; class Echinoidea; order Diadematoida; family Diadematidae; genus Diadema; species Diadema setosum. Next base: position 14,318,029 of record NC_092693.1, on the reverse strand, counting down.
CTAGGTCAACTGTGATATTGGAAGTCTGTATCAGATTACAAAAATTGTCACAGTCAGATGTTCAAAATTTTGTTTTGAATAGTGCATGTATAGTGCATGTACACTATAAACATTCTATTAGAATTCTATTAGAAAAAGGAACACCATGGTTGTGTCCACTTTTTTAGTCGCATTTGGCCTCAACAATCAGTGTTACTGTGGTACATCCTGGTGTAGTCTCAAATTATCAACAGGGAGTTTGATTAGAGGCTACAGATGCACTGAAGTGTGTTTACCTTCAATCAGTGTTATCACTCCACAAGGTGATAATGTTGCCAGTAGTAGGGCAGTTAAACAGTTAACTCTGTTTGAATGACTACGTACAGGTGTACCACCGTTTAAAATGTTAGTCTTTTAAAGGATACTTCTTTACTTGTAAGTTGTGAGGAGATTAAACTTCATTGCCCGTGATGCCAAATTGTGTGTTTGAATGGAATTCCACCCTGTGTTCAAGCCACAACTTTCATAATTAGAATCAAATCCAGATAGTGAAGTTTTAACTGTACAGATGTATTACTATTTCACAATTATTTTTTTTTCTTTCTGTTAAGTTATATAGAAAAGGGAATATTTGCAAGGCATGGAAAATAGCTTGCACTCAGACTTTTTAAAATACTGTGCTGTAAAATGCCAGATATTTCAACAGTATGATCATGGAGCTACGAATCAAGTCCCACACGGCAATTTTGCTTATTGGTTAAAAATTTGGGATCGAGAAAATATCATCCGATCTCAAAAACAAGTGAGCAACCAAGTTTCTGTAGTTGAGGTGATATTCATCATGTTTGTGTTGAGGAAGGCAAGATTTTGCTGCATTCTTTAACTCCCAACTCGGTTGACTCGCACAAATTTGCAAAAATAAAGCCATTGCAAAATGTATTGTAGCCTATACTTCTGTAGAAGGAGCATGATGAAACCTGTTCTTGGATACAAACGGGTACAGTGCATATTCTTTGAGTAGCACCATTGCCAGCTAGACTCTCACACTTTGTGCAGTATACTGTAGGTGTGCGATTCTTTTTCTCAAATTTCGGCTGAGAACAACTAGTGTAGTAAGTGTATAAAGGTTCTTTGGACAGTTTGTGTACTGTATACACTAGTAGTATAGTTGTTGGAGTAACTTGCAACTACACATATTCAAAGTTGAAAGTGGTTTGTTCTATTGCTTTGCTGTAAATACTTAACAGGTTGACAAGGAACATTTGGAATAGCAGGTACTCAACTGTATTCGTGGGACTGCAATACCTCTATACCATTTCCTGCAAGGGGCAGTGTAGTGATGTTGCTGTGATTATTACTGCTGACCCTCAGTGTTTGACTATAGGGTGCTCCTTACTAGTATTCTAATAAAAAGTGGAGGCTGCTTTAAAACCTTTTGGGTGCTAAGTTACTTTAATATTATGTACATCTGTAGCTTTACTTGCCAAGCCTTTCCTTTGGTGTTCATCCAAACTTGACTTTATTGACACAGAATGTAGACGTTGTAATGTTAATAGGAAGCCTGCTAAGGTGTGGCAATGTGCTCTGGCCCAACAGGAAGGCCATGGTGATACAATAGGGATTAAAGAGAATGAGGTAATCTCCATTCATTGATAATTAGTTTTTAGACTTCTTTGCCAATCAAAGAAGAAGCCCCCAGTATGCATACCAATGCAGTAAAGTGTTAACAGGGATAGAGAAAATTGTGCATAACCATAAGAACTACTAAAAGGAGTATTTACAATTGAAATTTTATTGAAGTGATAAGGTTTCATGGCAATGAAAAAAAAAAATTACTCTAACTTTAAGTGAGCAAGTAGCCTATTAGTGATTCCAGATGTGGAAGGTGGTATTCCATCTGTCAAAATTAGCTAATTTGACCTTTATTTCATCAGCCAGTCACAAAAATGAAAGTCTGCATGTGTTCTCACACATTATAATTTTCAATCCCACTGGCTGCAGACATACATAAGGATACTATGGTATATAGCAGTGGTATAGTTTTGGTTGAGATTGGGCTTCAGGTTTCCAATTCTTTTTTTTTCTTTTTTGACACAATGAAAAACCTCTTTAATATGAAATATAAAAGAGCATACAATTCTAGGAGGAATTCCAAGTTTATTTGATGATTTTTTTTTAATGGCTAAGATACAAAAAAAAAAAAAAAATGAAGAGGTCCTAATAAAGGGAGAGGCCTTCCTTTTATTAGAACCATTTTGTTTTACTTTGTTTTTGGATATCACCATACCACAAGTGGGATTGTGTTTGAAGGCTACTACAATGAAGCTTTTCTATGTGTTGATTTTGGGCAGTTTATACTTACGTAGGTTGTTCCACCTCAGTGGCAAAGTGATTCTCATCATTGTGTTCTTGCCTTCCTTGAGACTTGTGTCAAAGTAGTGTTGGAGTGTAAAAAAAAAAAAAGTTTTGAAGTGGGCATGATCAAAGTGATAGATAGGAAATGGTACAGCCCCAACGCCGTATGCATCCATCTGTACATTTTTAACAATAAAGTAAATGCTGTAGCAGTTCATTTTGTATAGAAAGTACCTGTACACATGTAAGCTTGAATCTTGGTGCTGTATCGAAAAACAGGAGGCATACTTCTGTGTTTCAAATGATATCCTGACTGTCAGATCAAATTTTACTGAATCCACAAGCGCTTGATTTGTAAAAGTTTTTCTAAGAGATTTGCAAAAGTTTTGCTTACAGATTCGTTAGTAATCAAGGAAGTATTGATAGTACATATATACAACGTATGTGAATGAGCTAGATAAAGTTCTGCAATGCTGATTGAATGCATGAATGTTGCATGCATCAGTAGCATTCAGTTTGCAGTGTTTGAGAGACTACCAGAAATATAATTGCACAAACATTTTATGTACACATGGTTTATTCAGATTTTACATTAGATATAAACCAAATTGCAGTAATGATTGTACTGGTGCAATGCATTTATTTACCGGTATGTATAATTTTTTTATCTTATTTTTTTTTTGTGCACAAAACAAAATTTCAATTTCAATTTCAGTCTATGAAAATTGCACAATGTACGATGTATGTGCAGTTGTTTTTCTGTTTTCTTTTTTTAATACTAATTTAGTTACCAATTATTGTTTTTCTTCTGCACATGAAGCAGATATCTTCGGCATGTTTTCATATTATTTTAATTCTAATCTTTGAAGGTCATGTAATAAAGCATTCGTGGCAGTTCTGTATGTATAGCATTTAATCACTTTTAATTCAATTTGAGTCACTTTGCTACCATGACTAGGCATGGAATGATATCATGTTGTCTACGTGACCACGAAGTAACTGTGTGTGGGCCTTTCACCTGCTTATTATCGTTTGCAGTGCCGCGGATTAGCCCGCCATCGCCTAGTGTCATGTTCAGAAGGTTGCAGCCCAAATTGACTGTCAGAGGTGACGTTGATGTGGATGATTTGATACATGCATGCTGCGTGAGGCTACATTGTATGAGATCCTCGTAGCATTTGAAATGTGGGGCATGTGGGCTTATAAGGTTACACAAAGCATGCGACTGTTTTGTTGGCTCGGACCGGTGGAGGACGTGTTCCCAGCCTATTGCCGGCAGGTGCCTGGTGTTGGATTCCTGCCCAATGCTGGTCTAAATGCAAAAGAGAGAGAAAACACTATGGTCAGCTGGTTTACCATAAATGCCAATTTGTTTTGTTTTTGTTTTTGTTTTTGTTTTTTTGTTTTTGTTTTTGATAGCAAGCACAACAGTCATTGAGATTTTTTTTCTTTGTGTGTGTGTTCCAGAGAAAACTCTTGGATTACAAATTGTAGCTTGTACTTGTAGGCCTACACCGTACATACCTGTACCCTCACAACAAACAGCAACCTAGAGTATTTTTGTTTTGATTATCTTGATTTTTTTTTTATTTTTATGATGTACATTGTAGCTCTCATGGAGAGTGGTAACTTCATATTGGCATGTGGTGTGATATGCTTTCTTCATTGGCATGCATTCCTACCCATCCCCTCCCCCAGATTTTTTTTTTTGTTTCTTTGTATTGTTTTAAATGTACTGGTATTGTAAGTTTTCTATGCATTCCAAGCACTGGTGACTCAGTTTGCATTGCACACTGCATGACTAAGCCCTTGGATGTGGTACTTTTCCTCCCATCTGAATTGAAAAGCGATGATACTACTCTCGAGTAATACCATGCTCTAACAAATTTCCATTAAAGGAACAACCTCCCTTCCCTCCCCCCCCCCCTATAAAGAAAAACAATAATGATGAAGGAAAACATTTGATTATTTACATGCACAGGGATATCTGCCCAAATTCTCATTGTGCAAATTTACATGTAGACTGCTGATTATTTATTGATGCAAAGTCTGATATTATATATCCATTATTCAGTCATTATCCCCTATATTCCCCTCTCAATTCAAACAGTGTCTTATACAAAATAAAACCCATTGAAAACTAGTCCTGAGTATACTCTGTCATAATAGCAAAATCAGCCTGTCCTCAGTGGGTTATCAAAGTGCAAAGGTACACCATGTTCAAGTTGAACGTTTATCAGTAGTATGATAGAGAGTTCACTAGAAATAGTTTACTTTTAAATAAGAAGACTGGAATTTCCTAGCTTCACACTTTTTTTTACTCAACACAAAACCTGGCTGCAACTGCATCTTTATATGCAAAGCAGATGAGATGATTCAGTCAAACCTGCCTAAGCGGCCACTTGTATATAGCAGCCACTTGTCTATAGCGGCCACCTGCCATATACTGCCACCAAAAGAATTCCCTCTGAGAGAGAAGCCAGGTTAAAAACCCTCTCTAAAGTGACCACCTTTTTGTCTCCCTTGGGTGTCCACTATAGAAAAGTTTAACTGTATTTACACAGTATATGATAATCGCAAATTCTCTCCTATAGGTCAGTAGCAACCTAAAACGAAGCAGTAAAAGTTATGTTTATGTATCCATAATCCAGCAGTGACAATCCCTTGCCCCTTAAAAGTCATCATCATGTTTTTTATTAAACGTGTATTTGTATTCTCAGTAATTTGATGTACAGCTGTATGTACATACATTCTTGTACTTGTACCAACTATATTATATTCTTGTCTATTTGATAAGAGAAGAGTATATAATTATGGTATATGGCCCGTTTCACGGTTAGGCGCCACTTTTCATTTTTTTCAGTTTTCAGTCTACTACACAGAATAAGAGCAGATTCATGAAATGTTTTGCTATGCATATGTTAGAACCCCATGGGGTCTACCTCCCACAGCATAACGAAAATGCAACTCCAAAGCATTTGGTCACAGTGAAGCAAGATGTGCCCAAATCTGACCTACTGGGTGTCAACCTGGCAAACATCCTTTTTTTGCAAACTTTGCCATTCTTTAACATATCTGGCTTTGAGTTAACTGAACATATTTATGTGTAGTGAATGAGTGGCCATAATGAATCATATCAGAGTCAAAAAGTTTCAACTCCTTTTTGATTCTTTTTTTCCACCCCAAAATTCTCTTGGTGGATGTGACATTGTCCGTTCACATTTAAGCATCTTCCTATATGGGTTGTGTAAGTAAGAAAACAAAGGCAAGTCTCAGGAAAATAATGTAAGAGTGAAGTATAGCTTTGTATGAGTAACTGTAGAAAGTTTGTTTGTGCTTCAGTTCCATCTGATGAAATGACAGTAATATGAAAACAAAATTTAAATGTCCGTTCACATTTTTGTCACATCCATCAAAATTTTATATATTGAAACTATAACTCTTTAATGGTTAAGCTTATTTCTAAAATTTTTGCATAAATCAATGATACACAGTTGGGTGTCCATCCCTCCAAAACAATTCAGCATTTGAAATTCAAATGCTTTCTTTATGTCAAATAACATGGTGTCCGTTCACACATGTCACATCCACCAGCATTTCTTGTCAGAGACACATTTTGGTGTACATCTCGTGAAATACTGGCCTGATTGACTGTGAATCTTCAGACATTTTAGACTCTGTACTAAGCTTACAAATGCCATTGATACTGACATTACTATGAAACTAAAATTTTGAAAAACTTCGAAAATGCTTGAAATGGCCTGGTGGATGTGACATTTTCAGATGTGAACGGACATTTCAATGAATATCAAGTAAAATCTAGGGACAACTTACTTTGGGGGACAAAGTATGTCTCAAAACTTCGAAAATGCTTGATATGGCCTGGTGGATGTGACATTTTCAGATGTGAACGGACATTTCAATGAATATCAAGTAAAATCTAGGGACAACTTACTTTGGGGGACAAAGTATGTCTAGATTTTCTTAAAGCATGTCATTACCAAGATATCTAGATATCAGACACCCACTCATACATCATATTTACCTTGATTTTACATTGAAATACTTATTCACAGTGAGGATGTAGCATGATCTTGTCACTGTACCTGTGAAAGCTGATGTTCTACATATTTTAATCAATTTTCCAGATGATTAATCTCATAAAGGCAAAAGAATATAAATGTTATTTAATTGCATTGATTGAACCTTTGCTGCACCATGTATTTGATATGTTTTAACAATGATTAAATATATGGTGGATGTGACATTTTTGGGTGTGAACGGACACAGAGTGTATCTCCCAAATGCATAGCATTTTTCAGCATTAGTTCCCTTATGCACTACGCTGCAACAAGACTTGAACACAGTGTGAAATGATCAACAACCATTGGCATGGTTAACTAAGATTCAGGGGTGAAAAATTGTAAATTATTTTACTGCAGCTGATTGAACGATTAGCCTCCAACATAAACACTGGTTATGCAGTGTTTTAGTAGTCGCCATGACAAAATCATAGGCATTCAACTTGGGTTAGATTCCAACCAATTTACTGGTCTTGATTACACTAGACAGGCTAAGTCCATCTTTATAGGGGCTAAAGTATCCACCAGACTACCGAGCTTCTGCCCGCCAGTACTGGTTCTAATCCTAAATAGCAACAGGTACAAAGTGGGTTAAAAGTGATCTCCTAACTTTGACTAATCCCATCTCTGCAATGAGTACCATATACTTTATTTCCCAAGATTTTTCTGTAGTACCACAATACAGGATAGGATCTGGTTGAAGCTAAGGAGGCCCCTAGTAAACTTTCTTCAGAAATCCCTACTTTTCCTGAAAATTTTTTTTTTTAAATTATTTTTTTTTGGGGGGGGGGGTGGGGTGGGGTGGGGAGGTCCATTTTTTTTTTTTTTTGTTGGTCATGTAAAACGAATGCAGATGCATGGGCAAACTGGACCACTGTGGCATATCAATAACCCTTATTGCAGATCAGATAAATTTTGTGTTCAACGTCCATACTGTCAATTTCGAATGAAACAAATACAGCTATGTCTGCATGATTAAAAGAGATTTTGGTAAAAGAAGTGATAATTTAGTTAAATGCCTTAATTTTTTTTCTTTTTTTTTCTTTTTTTGGGGGGGGGGGTGGGGGGAGATATAATTGTTATTTGCACACACAACTATAAAGACATGACCAAGAAGGAAACAACCTTTGGGAAATACTGCATGCCCAGTGCCCCCTGCTGAAACAGCCTCATAAAGCCGAAAAGTGAAATAAGACTTGTCATTAAAAACATTTAAAAATGAACAGTCATTAGCAAAGAATGGCTCATATTGGTGATGACTTACAAAGAGAAGAGGTGGAAGGGTGGCATACTACAAAGGAGGAAAAATGTTTCTTTTCTCAGAACACAATTGTATTTCAGTTTGTCAATAAGTATGAAAGTTTATTCTGTGAGTTCACATGTTCATAAACTAAGGCAAATTAGAAATGTGATTTTTACCCGCCATGACAAAGTCTCTTGGGGGATTCCTGGAAGGTGACGTATCGGAGCATTAGTGTAGCTTTTGCCTGTACTATAGATTTCCAATACATATAATGAAAACAGGGTCATGACCGCATAATCTGCATTTCATCTGTTATGATTAGGATTATAAATAGGATTGGTCCTTATACTAAGTTTTCACTTCTAGGTTCATCACAGGCAGAAGCTATAGGTGGACAATTAACTCAAAGTACAGTAAAACTAAGACTCACAGTACTTGTAGGCCTACCTTTTCCTTTTAATTCTCTGGGAAAACTCTCACAGTAAGATTTTGCATATTTGGGATTCTGATCACAACAAAAATGTCACATCCACCACATTGGATATCATTTAACTGTGAAAAAAAAACAAAAAAACAACTTGACTGCATAGTTGCTCTAACAAAAACACTACTATGATTTGACTGGTTAATGAATAATGATGCCACAATTGCATATCAATTGAAGGTAAAAAATGTCTGTTCACATATCTGATTTTGTCACATCCACAAGGAGTTTCTTGCATTTATACATTGTAACTTGAAAATATGTGGACCCTTGTGTGCAGTGATTTGTGTTCTAAAAATATGACTGTTCTATGTGGTTCTTGCAAACAGAGTAGGCCCTACTGCTTGACCATTACCAGTTGATGATAAAGATGAATATTTGGAATTCTGTTCTAAATTTCAGCATCACGTCCACCATGTTGGATCCAATTTACTCTGAATAAACATTTAGAGTCCAATGAACATAGTGTACATGTTGTCAGCTAAAAAGACCCTATCCTTTGATCGTCCAGTGTGTGTAAGCTAATAAAAATTTCAATAATGGTTTGAATTATAACTATCTGGTGTAAATTTGAGAAGATTGAAAATGTCCATTCACATCTTCAATCTGTCACATCTGCCACATGGGATTTCAGGCATTTATAACTTTTAAAGCGAATGAGGCCTTTTCAGCAGTGAGTTGTACAATTTATAGTTCATATAGCATTCTTGGTGGTTTTGCATGCAAAATCATTTGTTATATGCAAGGTGTGTACGAAACAAGATACCAAGGAAATTGGTGTTCCGTTCACATGTCACATCCGCCACTATTGGCTTTACTGATGTCATTTATGCTGGAAACAGAACTTTCTTGTGAAGTGTAATTTGTTTCTTAGTGTGAACTGACTTGTGCTGACATTTCATTGGGTAATCATTTGCCTTATTTCTGCTGTTTATTGGTCAAGGTGTAAAATGTCCGTTCACATCAGTTTTTTGTCACATCCACCATATCTTCCAGCTGAAATTTTAAATGTAAAAAGATGGACACTCACAATGTTAGTATTAAGTGTGTGTATGTGCCCCAACACAGGTTTTATCTCCACAAAATATTACACATCCTGAAGGAGGAAGTATAAAACAACAGAAACTTTTTGAAGTCATATCCTCCATTTTACACTATATTTTTACTTCAAAGTGGTACAATTTTCCAATAAATCCAAATAAGAACACAAAATCTGGCACCAAGTTTGCTTAAATATCACTTAATCATGATACAGTTTCAAATTACCTGTTGGACACATAGTGCTTCAGCTCTGTCCAAGATATTATAGCACTATCTTTCAGCAAAATTACCTTCATCTCCAATAGAATCATTCATGGAATCAAATATTGCAATAATAATTAAGCTCAGGCATTACATTTTCCTTTAAATTCACATTCTTAGGAATAAAAAATCATGACATTCGATCTCTAAAAGAAAACTTGAAATTTTGACACCTAGGTTGACAAAAAGTGGCGCCTAACCTAATATAAAAAAGATTTGTGTTCATATCAATGAGAAACCTGAAAGTGATGACATAATCACTTCATCTAATTTGCATCTAGGAGTTAGTCAAGATACGCATTGTAGTAGTATAATTGTGACAACAAGGTCTGTCACATTGGGGGGGGGGGGGGGGAATGAAAACAACTAAATCTCATAATTTTCATATACCATGCCATATTTTTCATCAGTCATTTTGTGTCATTTTAGTCCTTTTATTTAGTTTAAATTGAATATTGTGTTTCTTTGCACTTATATGTAACCTTGACAATAAGTGATAAGGTAATTTTCAGGTGTGAGTTTTAAATTTCCAAGATGTCTTTTTTTTTCTCCCCATTTAATTGTGCAACGGTAAGCCATGTAAGTTGCCATGACGTGTACGTTGTCTGCATGTGTACACTTCCCAGTGTCAGAGATATATAATGTATTTTCCACAGACATCCATCAACCTTCTAATCTGTAAACAAGATCATCATGATGATAGACACCACACTAAATGCTTCAGTCTTCTGTAATAAGGCCACTAAAGGTTCAAAGCTTGTCTTTGTATTTCTCCCCTACAACATGTTAAAGGGATCGTATAGTTTTGGTTGAGACCTAATTTCAGGTTTCTAACATTTTTTGGTGAGATAATGAGAAACCTCTTATGAAATATAAAAGGGCATGAAATTCTATGAGGAATTCAACATTTATTTGATGAAAATTGGTTTTGAAATGGCTGAGATATCCAAAAAAAGAGCGATTCTAATAAAGTGTGGGACCCACACTTTGTTACGATCGCTTTGTTTTTTTACTTTGTTTTTGGATGTTTCAGTCATTCCAAACCTGATTTTCATCAAATAAACTCTGAATTCCTCTTAAAATGGTATGCTTTGTACTATAGGTATATCATGCAGTAAGTGCTTTCTTGGTATCTTGCAAAAAGTTAAAAGCCCAATTCTCATCTCCACCAATACTGTACAATCCCTTTAAGCTGTCGTGACTGCAGTCTCATTCATGTTTGAAAGTGTGCTTGTATTTTTGTTGTTTTGATTCATCCCTTTAAAAGAGCATGGCACCAGAAACCATGGTAGACATTTGCATTAAATGCTTAACATATTATGTTATGCCTGAGTTTAGCATCATGCTTGCACTTGTGACACTTTGAAGTCAGTGATACATTGATAACGAGTTAAACACTTGAAATGCACAGTCTTACTGGTTTATCTCCAGGACTTCTGTTTTGCTTTTAGCGTGATTCATTGTGCACACACCCAAAACAAAATTGTGCATAATTTACGTAGCACTGCAAAGTCAGTGCGCTGTGAACAGTTCACATGTCTGGTCATATTGCCTGCACTTTGTGAAGGTTATTTGTACACGTTCATGCTTCTTGTGTTTTTCACTGCATAATTTGATGATATCATGCACAATGACATCCCATTTTGACCAGTAGTCACAGATGAAATACTGTATACGCCACATACTGTAGTTTCGTGAGTCTAAATTTTCGCGAATCGAGAATTCCTGATGATTTCGTGAGTGGTTAAATTCGTGATTGTGGAGCCCTGTACTGAATGGAGAAATGTGTACACGTATGTCACATTAATATCAGGATCAGAGTCAATATTTTCGTGTGTTTTTGATTTCGCGAACAGCAGCTCACTCGCGAAATTCACGAAAATAAAAACCTCGTGAAATATTCGACGTATACAGTAGTTTGTATCACTGCTGTGGGATATTGGAAATTGTGCTTCTTTGAGATAACACTAATGTCGTCCACAGAGAACTGGAAATAGCATTATGACCTATGTTATTGAACACCCATTTATAGCCATATCCAGCATCACATATTATTATTGTACAATATGATTCATGTGCAAACCTGTGTGCAATGCATGTGATGATACCCGCTGAAAAGTTACACAATCCCATCGGGGAAAGTTCTCCATACTCGATGAGGTCATTCAATTAATGCCAAGGTTAGATGAATTAAGCAACTGATTATTTACTGAAGGCATCCCTCTCATTCACCACTTTCCTCTTACCACAATCGTTTAGAGTTGTCAGTGATGTCAGTGTCGTGGTGGAAGTGAACAAATTAACTTACTGGTTGCATGCTTACTGCCTAATACAGTAAACGGTGTTGCAATTGTATAGTTGCTGATCATACATGGTGCTTGAATGGCAGCCCAGTTTAACACAAGGATGAATTTCAGGCGCATGTAACCAGATTCCCCTTTGGCACTGCACCTGTGTAGGAGTGTTTTTTTCGTGGCTATACATTGCCCTGTGGTAATATCTTGCATCTTGCATCATAGGGTTTGTTTTTGTTTTTGTTTTTTGAGGAGGGTAAAACAACATTTGAAGTTTGAATGCTTTTGCTTTTAGTTCCTCAAAGTAGACAACCAATGAAAGGGTTATTGTTTTTTGTTTTTGATTGTTTTTATTTATGAGCAATTTTATGTACTTTTAGCAGAACATTCTGAGATGCTTGAAATGCTCTGAACCTTGGGCCTTGATGTATGATTTAGCATGCAGATTTGATAAAGTAGTATCCTGTTGACGAGACAGTGTACAATGTGAACAGAAATGATGTGGCAATGTTTCAATTAACAAATGAGTTCATACTGGCTGTGCTCCAATAATTACAGCTTTCCTGCATACACTTCACACATTGAATTGTACACATTCCACTCCTGGCGTCCACTGCAGTGGACAGTGGACTCAAGGGAATATGACCACCTCATCATGTGGCTGCTGTTTAATCCCCGCCACACCCCTTCCCCTCCCATGACAAGAGCTTGAAACCAATATGAGAACATTATGTTTTGTGTGTGTGACTTTCACACATACTTGTAAGTGATTTCACATGTGCAAATACACATGTAATTTGCAACTTACATTGTAGGATCATTATGAGGGTATTGAACAGCGTAAGATAGTACTACATGGATGCATGTGGATATGTGTTCAACAGATACTTCAGTGCAAAAAAAAAGAAAGTTCTGCCCCACCCCCCTTTTTAGCCATTTTTCAATTGTTAATTATGAAAAGGCATAAAGATGAAAAATATCAAGCATAAGAGCTGTGTCTGCAATGCAGATTTGATATATTGAAGAAGTAAGTTTTCTTTTTCAAGCAGATTGACCAGACAAAATACATCTTGCCAACAGTTGCTCTGCATCCTGTCTGACTTCAACAAAAGTAAAAACGCAAAATTCTCGGTAATACATGTACAAATCTGTAGCTCAAGGTCCATGTTCTCATGTTTGTTTGTTCCTTTTTTTTTTTGGGGGGGGGGGGGGGGGAGGGGAGGGAGAATGGGATGGGAATGGGAGAGGGTGGGGGTTGAAGAGCCACTACCATGCATTGCCCATCAAAGCCCAATTGATACTGGGATTTATCTCTAAAGGGAAAAAAATGCATTGTTCACATTACAGTGGTAGTGAGGAATACAGCTACCGCCCGGTACCGGTAATCAGCCTAGTGAATCAAGGACGTTCATCTCCTGAAGAAAGAATTTTCCTGGGAGTTTTGCAGGAATATTGTCAGTGAACTTTGCATTGGCACTGACTATGCTTAAATGAAGAACAATCTTGGAGGGTTGGCTTTCTGAATTTGCTCAGTGCAAATATGATTAAATTCATGATCGTAATATAGAAAACTTTACATAGTAGTTTGCTCCCAAACATTTGTGTGCACGATGTGTCATTCAAATATTGACCTCCATCTACAGACTTCACTCTTGTACTGTATAATAATCATGACCCTTCATTTGCATCATCATGTCTGCACAATACATGTAGAAGTTGATGACAAGCCCCCCCAAAAAAAAAAAAAAAAAAAAAAAAAAAAAAACAAAAACAAAAACAAAAACAAATCACAAATCATCACTTTTCTACCATAGAAAAAGATGCAGCTCCTTGTGCTCCCTTGTAAGGACATTTTATAAAGCAGGGCACCATGTCATGCTATGCTACAGTTGCGAGATTGACATCATTCGTAAAATAGAGGATTCGTCAGCGTGTCGAACAAATGTCACATCAAGCTCCACTGTTGTTAGCTGTGCTTTCATGATGAGTGCATATGGTGCAGGTGTGCGTACACTGCAGAGGCAGCCACTACAGACTAAGTACAGGACTGATGAAACACGAGAGCTTTGCAGTCACTCATGCCGTTCTCTAAAATTCAGTGTTGTGCTGCTTGATGCAAGAATCTGATGCAAACTTCTAGAGTCCAATGTGAACATTAGCTTGCTGTCTGCATGTACATGATGATAAGGGGGAAACAATCTATGAAAAATAAGGATATGCTTGTGAAATGCCAGCAGATGGATTGAATTATGGAGGTCATTCAATTCTTTACTAATCGTGGCTTATGTCATGTCTTTACATTCTTGTAGTGTATTCATGGAGCAGAGATATTTCTGTGGAATACATTTTCTTTCAAAAGAGAACTGTTCCTTAGGGAATTTGCATGTAGCCTATAATTGATTTCTTAGAAATACAGTGTATGGTCTGTTATACCACAAAGTTGATAACTGTGTTTAATATTTTCATTGAAACATTCACCATTCAATGAAGAGCACACCATTGCGGATAGTTTATCCCATTTGTTCAAACTTGGCGGTGAGTACATCTGAGATCTTTTGAATGTGAGCTTGGTTCTATACTTTCGCATTTAGATGTACTGGTGCATTAAATGTGCTCAATGACTGGAACTCTGTAATTCTTATGAAGATAAAACTTGTTTTTATTCTCTTATAATCCAGTGTATGTTCACATGTAGCAATATACACTCTTTCTTTTTTTTTAATTGATGCATTTGTAGACATGTATGGTCTTTTTTATTTTCCTTCTTACAAAGACACCAAATGGTGTGACTTTTTTGTTTGCCTTATCTGTGCTTATTTTCTGATTTCAGAGAATGTTTAAAGCATCAATTTTCAGTTTTAATAAGTTCATTTTGTGTGCCTTGTATCTACATGTATACTATTATTTGTCTCTTGTTTTCAGTATATGAAAATTGTTCACTGTTGGGTACGTACACAGTCACTACAACTTGGAGCTAGTGCACTCTCTTATATGTGTAATAATCTTCAGTTCTTACACCACACTCACATTTTCAAACACTTTAAAAACTGTCTATATGTTGGCAGTACTGTCTCTGCTATTGTGACTTTGACCCTCATGTGTTCTAAATGTAAGGTAAAGTGACCATTTCATGCAAATCCACTGATTAAGAACATGGTTAGACAGACTGATATGAATTGAATTATTATAAGGCCTTTTTTCTATTAAACATGATCTCATGAGCTATTTTTTCTCTTCCCTGTCTGTTTATCATATACATATGTATTTTGTCTGTATATCCTCATGTGTACACTGTACATTGTGCATAATATCTTCCTGTCTCCCTAATCATTCTCCTTCCTTCTTCATTTAATGTTTGGCAATATCCATGCATACCCCAAATCTGTACATGAGGTACAGTAGAGAGAGAGAGAGAGAGAAAAAAAAAGATTGTCCCAAAGAAGAACTTTGGATCTCGTCTTCAATGATCATTCAATAGCTTAATTACATACTTTCCTACTTATAGACCATTGAGTCAGAGAATCATGATTTTTGATATGCACAAACAAACAAACAAATGCCTCATTCAGCTCATATGAAATGCTCAAGGAGGTTTATAGCTATAGTCCTATAGTGCAATGTGCTGTCAGCCCATCTGACATGGGTAGATGTACATGTACACAGGAGTGAGCGCTGTCTTTCACTTCTGCTGCTGGCAAGTCTCCGTAGCCTCGTGGATGCCCAAATTGTCTCCCGTATTTGCTGCGGAGGGATTCCCTGAAATTAGATTTTAAATCCCGAGAAGGGTGCCCGGAAGATACGACTGATTGTGAAAACACACCAGTGAACTTGCAGCTGCTGTGTGGCTTCACAGCTTAAGTAGATGGTTTCCAACAAACAAAACAGATGGACACTAATTGTCTTTATGTGGAGGCCATGGGACAAATCTTTCACATACTTGTAACTTAGCTCTTCTGGTATTTGATCCAAATTAAGTACTTGTGCAAGAATTCATGCACTTTGCAAATGAGAGACAAATGTTTTTTCATGTGTGAAGGCAAGTTCTTTTGAATATCAGCATTTGATGCAAAAGATGTCATTTGACATCACTGCGCTTCCCCCCCCCCCCCCAAAAAAAAAAGTGAGATAAAATCCGAAATAATATCAAGCCTGCTCATTGATGAACAAACTAAGTTTTAGTACATTTTGAATCTTCTTAACTGTAGGCTCAATTCAAATGTCTGTTTTTAAGTAACATGATTTTTGCTTTCTTCTGTCTATAACCAGGAGGGCACACACATTAACATACAGTGTACATGTATGTGGGTCGTATGGTTTGGGATACTGCATTAAAAAAAAAAAAAGAAATGCTAACCAAAAAATTAACATGCAGTAGAATAATCAATAAAGAGACCTGTCTTATTAATTGAACAGATCACCGGGGATCGATTGTGTGAAGAAGTCAAAGTGAATGAATAAGAAAGTTTTTGCGATGAGTGGGTGTACAAGCAAATTATGGAATGGTACAATAGTTACGATATTTCACCAGCACCAGTTGAGTTGTTTAGTGGCACAGTGGATAAGACCACAGACTTTCAATCAAGAGGTCCCTTGTTCAAGTCCCCTTGCTGCAGGCAAGGCACTTCATCCTGATTGCTTTGTCCATTGAAGGGGACTTTCAGCCGGTGATCTCATGGTCGTGAGCATTCATTGCTTTCTTGGCTATCATGTAACACAAAGCAAAACCAGTCATTAGAGGAAAGAAGGGTTGAACTTGCTGGGTGATGTTCATTATTTCGAAGGTCCCTTAGATAATCCGAAAATGAAATACAGGTTTGTTATTCCAAAGGTTCGTTATTCCACAACACACTAACTCCTGATCAATACTAAAAGGTTTGTTAATCTAACAATGAAAAAAGGGTTAGTTAATCTCAACATTTGTGGCGTTATTCAGAGGTTTGTTATTCCAAAGGTTTGTTAATTCGAAAATGAAAAAAAGGGTTCATTCTTCTCAATCCTATCTCGTTGGCAAGTGCAGTGCCACTCTATGTTGTACATGTAGTTGACTTGACTAAAAGAGTAAAATCACACAAACAGATTGGAAATTGTCTTATTTGCACATGAAAAAATAAGGAAGTTAATGAAGATTTCTCATGTTTCCATAAACAGCATTACAGTTTGTAAGTAAGTACGTTAAGAGGGGAGGATGTAATTTCATAAGTCTCACATATTTAGGTTTGTGAAAAATTGATTTAAAAAAATAAATATAAGGAAAAAGAATCATGGGCATATCTGCAGCCTGAGCTACAGCTCCTTTCCCAATGACAGGTCAATACTACATCAGAACGACAAACTGTACAACATTTTCTTTTTTCATTAACAAAATGAAAACATAATGAAGATTTCTGTTCCTTTAGGGAAAGCTGCGAAATGAGGATCATCCATTCCTCAAATTTTCTTGCAGTTGTGACCAATATTACTCTTTAATGAAAAACATGAAACTGAGATCTCTTCACTTATTTTACTTTGAACAGATTCTAATGAAATATCTCTAATTTTGTTGTTGTTGTTGTTGTACCTTGCTCTGTTTGTCAAAATCAATTTTGAATACATTGTGGAGTAGCATCGTTACGTTCTTTCTTTGTCATGGTGACGTCAGTAGCAGGCAGGTATTCATTGTGAAAGGCCTGTGCATACAGCGTCTTGTTTGTTGAAGCACAATTCATTTTCTGTCGGACATCATACTGTTGGCATTGGGCATAAAACGGCTCTTTGTACCCTGATTGCGGCCTAATTTTATGGTTTCCATGTCTCTTGTGTACAGACCTGTCAAATTTTGCCAACAAAGTGAAATATTACGTCACCTTGAACGTACACACTCTGGACCATTCGCCCCCGTGCAGCTCATTGATGGATTTTCATTTTCGTTTGCGATCGGCATCCTTTCTGTATCATTTCTTTTATTCACCTCTCTTAGTGCAAACATTATATAACTATGATTTGATTTACAGTGTATGTACATCATGTACATTTGTGTCTTCTTTGAATACATGTATCATGTTGTTGTTGTAATGTTTTTTCCAGCATTGTTGTGTATACTGTGCAAGAGCAGTGAAGTATTCTTGGCATTTTGTCCTATGAATCTTTCTGTTTAATGTTGAGCCCTTCTTTTGTATGTCACTTTTTCTTTTCGTTTCATTTTCATTCAAGCTTTTGTTATTAATGTTTGCCCACACAAGCATACTCAGCTATTGTCTCTGTTATTGTAGCAATGATAGCAGTCAGTACTGGGCATTTTGTGACATACTAGTAATGTTCAACTCATACAACATGTACACTGTAGATTATCAAATATTTTCTCTCTTTTTCTCTGTTTTTTAAAGGTCATGACATATGGTAATGCACAGAGAATGTATTAATCTTTATAATAAAGTTCAATTGTGCTGCATCTGAAGAGGAGTTATACCTGTAATCGTGAATAATCCTAATCCATTCAGGTTCCTACGACAAAGGAAGATTGTAGCTGCAGCTTAAAAT
Organism: Diadema setosum; assembly: GCF_964275005.1. Classification (NCBI taxonomy): domain Eukaryota; kingdom Metazoa; phylum Echinodermata; class Echinoidea; order Diadematoida; family Diadematidae; genus Diadema; species Diadema setosum. The sequence goes on along the minus strand of NC_092693.1, from coordinate 14,299,774 downwards.
TGCTCAGAATCTATGGCTGAAGTAAAGCTGAGATACTACGTGTATACGAGTAGTCATTCTAGTGAGAGGATTTCATTTGTCAAATTCAACAGTGACAAAAATCATATATTGCTACATGTATATCTATGCCTTCCAAAAGAACAATAAACAACAGAAACCATCAAAAAGCCAAAGGGGTATTAGGGAATTTCTGTTTACCAGCAGTGTTATTCGTAGGAAAATCTGAATAGCAGATCTACTGTATGTCCTTCAACCAAGCAAATTCTTAAAGGTCCAGTTTACCTTTGGGAGTAGTGATTTCAAAAATTTTCAAGATTTCATATTTGATGCATATGTTTAGGTCTGTTGTATCATAAAACATCCTACCATATGAAATATTTGCAATAAAACCTAAAATATAAGGAGATATCAGGGTTTTTCTCAATAAACCGTAACTGTATACGGTTTAGTCTGGAAAATTGTTTATTATAACTATTGTTCACATTTTGTGTATTTAACAACACTTAACATCGATTATACGGATTCAAATTTTCACAGTGGTTGTTTCTATCCCTAACTCACACTTTAGAACTATTATACAGCACTAATGCTTTCATCTGCAAATGGTAAATTATGCCTTTAATGCTAACCTTGCCCACTAATTCTCACTAAGATTGACAACTGTCATATAATGTCAGTGAAATGTCATTACATGCATCTGATTCCTTTCCATACAATAAACCCTACTAACTTATGAAGTTATGAATGTACATCTATATATTTGTCAAAGAGAAAACTATTGTCTTTGTATCACTGTGCATTGTATGTACTATCAGTTGTGGTAAATTTTGTGGTACTAGCATCACTGACTTTGTAGTATTTAATGCCTTTTGTTCTGTGGTGTAAACTGCCTTTGTCCTGTGATTTCATTTGTTTTTGTGTTTTTTACACTGTTTTGTTTTGTCCTGTTCTACTGTGTTTTAACAAAATCCACACTTACAATGCCTAATATCATGTAATACACATTATTTGTCTTTATGTCGATGTAAAGTACAATCATTGTATGTCCATTGTACATGTTTGTACTTTAGTTGTGTCCAATGCTTGCATTGAATTAAACACATTATATTTGTAATAGCTCATAAATTGGCAAAATACAATGTCGAATGCTTACGTCAGACTAAATACATGTACAAGTATGCAGATGTATAGTATGAAATTGTAGTGTATAATGATATAATGTGGTAACTACGATTTCTGATAACAAGTCTTGAAAGGGGGTATTTATAACAAAATTGGATCCCTGAATTTGTTTAAAAAGGGCAACAGTCGCATCAAGGGCTTTACTTTGCATTTTATTTACAACATGTATTTTGATAATATTGGTGATTTTTTGTTCGGTCATGCAATTCACTCATTTTTACCATCATTTTTTCTTTTCTTTCTTCTTGGTTTGTCGTTGTGAGAATCGTATACATTTGCACCCTCGTCAATGTATCATAGGCATAAGTCTACTGGGCTTCCTTGAACCAATTTATCTATGCATGATAAAGAATATGGCATTTTATTGTATAAACATGACTCCATACCAAGGGAAACAATTTCTGCCAGAACCCCAATATCACCAAAAATGTATTTATTCATATTATGTACTTGATCCTGTATTCTTTTCTCACAAAGTAACAGTGTTAAGAATCTTACTCTATTAATGTTTCCTGGAAATTTTTAGTAAACTGTGAATTAATGGTCAATTACACATTTGTTCAAAAAAGTGATTATCATGGCTTTGGATCTATATAGATTGTGGGTTTTAGTTAATGTAGTTGGGTTTTTTTTCCCCGCTTTCTCTCTGACTGAAGAAACCCCAATTCTGTTGTAGCAGATCATTTGCCTGCTAAGGGTATGCAACTGTAGCTTGATATCGTATTTGACCCTACTGACTGGTCTTGATGGCAGACAGTGGTCAGTCTGAGGGTCAAGGTATGGTCTGTATACTGACACTTGGCTGATTTGTCCTGCAATGCCACAGGTGATGGAGGCGACAAGTCAGACGGCATGGCGTTCATCGAGTCCGGCATTCACGAGAGGAACCTGGCTCTCTATGAGGTGATCAAACTTTCAAACCACTGACGTTTACCACGTGATGTTCAGAATGCTACATCATTATACTGTACGAGCTGAAATTTTCGCGGTGGTTTTATTTTCACGAATTTCGCGAATCGCCTTTGAACCTCGAAAATTACAACACGCGAAAATAACAATGCGCTAATAGCCAAGTTCAGTTAGACCCTCGCAACCGCGAAATTAACAACACACGAAAATGTCCTGCAAGTAGCAATTCGCGAAAATTTCAGCTCGTACAGTATGATGAGGACATATTTTTTTATTTTTTTTATGGTTCTCCTCAATCTATTTCTTGGATCAGACTAATTTCCTTGACGTTTACCCAATAGTGCAGTTTTCGTTATTGAGTTAGTTCCAATTGCAGAGTATAGTGGAATTCCATTATAATGAAGTCCAAGGGATCCGCAGTTTTCCTTCGTTATATCAAAATTTCGTTATATCAAAATTTCGTTATAAGCGAACAAACAAACAATAAAAAACATCTATAGAGTTGATAATATTGCGGCCTATATTTTTGCTTCGTTGTAACCGGAATTTTGTTATAACCGTGTTCGTTATGACGGGAGTGCACTCTACATATTGCTGTCAATTTTCCTGGCATATCTTATAGTGCTAGGTTTGTAAGTAGATTGTTAGTGCTTAGGGATTATGCAGAATTGCATGAGTAGTTCATTTTGCATGCTTTTCAAATATGGTTAGCACATATATGTCACATGAATGTTCTGTGAAGGTACGTGCCTGATTAATATTCTATTCCAATTCCAATGTAACACCGTCTGCATTGCTTCCGATCAATTTGCAGTAATGACAACACTCAAATGACCATGGAAGCTGTGAAATATAAAACTGCATGAGAAATTCTGTTACCTCATGTAGCTGGTAGCTGCAATCTACCTGTAGACTCTTCATCCCAAAGCTGCGCCCCATTATTGTCACGTAACTCTATTAGTCATCTGGCCAGCCTTGATAACTTGTTATTGCTGTTGATTTTTTTTTTTAAATCTCTTTTTTTTTTGGCACCATTAGGATGAGATGGAGCATAGGCCCAAAGTCTCTTCCCTCATCAGCTCCCTGGCTAACTACAAGACGCTGCCAGAGCACACGGAGGAACCCGACGAGAAGAGGAAGACAGCTGTCAAGGTATGCACATGATTTCCCCATCATTTCCTCCATCGTCGCCCCCGGCAACGTCCTCATCCCCATCACATTTTTATCCCCCTTTCCCTCCACCATCCCCTCAGTCATTACCCTGAATCTCTGTGAGATGGGTTTCTCCTCGGTGGGAAGGGAGAGGTTATATTTGCCAGGTGCTTGTCAGGCATGCCAGTGTTTTCGCATACCTACCTGGCTTTTCCTCATGACAGTCGTCACTGTCTTTCAAGATGTGTAAAGAGATAAACAGAATACATCCTTATCCCGAGCATTGTCAATATACATTCAGAGGCAATTAATCAAATGGGGTATTGGAATCTACTTGTAGTTTTTCTTTGCCTTTTTTTTTTCTCTCTCTCTCTATTCAATTCTGCGGCTGAGCCACAGGTTCTTAAAACCTAAGCACAAGTATTTTCAGAATTGTTTCTTGCCAAGTGGATATTTCTTATTCAAATTCATGAAATTCTTCCGTCGAGATGTTTTCATTGCAACTGATTTTTTATCATGGCTACTACTAAAACACTGATCAATTCAGTGCTTATTTACGTCGATGTAGGGCAATTTGTCAATCAGTTGCAATGAAAACATCTCGACGGAAGAATTTCATGAATTTGAATAACAAAGCAGTACCCGCTGCATGCTATAAGGATTAGAACCAACACTTGCTGTCGGCGAAAGCTCGGTGGTCTAGTGGAGATGACGCCTGTCCGGTGATCAGGAGGTCGTAGGTTCAAATCCTGCTCGAGTATGTACGCCCATGATTTTTTATCATGGCTACGACTAAAACACTGATCAATTCAGTGCTTATTTACGTCGATGTAGGGCAATTTGTCAATCAGTTGCAATGGATATTTCTTATTGTTAACCACGCTTTCTCTTTGAAAGACATCAACCACAGCTATACTTGCCACTTGTCAGTTTGTCCATCTATACATTTCCAAAGACTGCCACATATCTTGAAACCTGTTTTCAAGCATGGGCAATGTTTATGCTACAATTGTTTGTTTTGTTTTGTTTTGTTTTTACTGTTGTATATGTCTCCTATATTTCTTGGATATTATATACTTGACTGAATTTGATCAAAATCAAGTGATATCAATCAGAGTATCAGCCACGCTGTAATCTTAGAATACTGCATGGCATGGCTTTCTTGTGCATGTACGTCACAGAAAAAACAAACAAACGTAGGATCTAAAAATTTGTGATCATTGGAATGGGGGAGGGAGCTGATATCTTGCATGGTATTAAAGTTCACATCTGTGCTCTTACATGATGTACCAATTCTATTTTGCTCTGTTGAGTGGACATATATCTTGCATATTTTGTGGATTCAACACTATTTGTGGACTGACCTTTGTGTTGTAATTATTAAATGTAGTCTATAGATCTGTGGTTGTACATTTTGTAGATACAGTATACAGATGTGATTAAAAATGTTTTTTTTTTGTTTTTTTGTTAAGTATCACACTTTGACACCTACATGTCATTTAACTCATTCAAAATCAAATACCAGGACTGAAAAGGGGGGAAATAAAGATGTACAGCTTTGATGCAGGAAACATGATTTTCAGACCAAAGTTGATCATGAATTTGTGATTAGTTGCTGATTAATATCATGCTTTAGCTTTAAAAAACAAAAACGACAATCAACAGACAAGCAATGCATGGTAGTGGTATTGTAAAATTTTGTTATGAAATATTCAGTTCATGTGAATGGATATCGGCCAATGCAATTTCTTGTGAATGTGACATTCATGTAAATGGAAAATTCTTTATTCGCACCTGATGTGTTGACAAACAGGGTGGGTCAAAACAGCGATGTAAAGAGGTACTTGAGTGATTTTCTTTTTTTTTTTTTGTCTGAAGTGTCCACATTTATACTCAAACTAACATTTACCCTTTGTGGTGAACTGCACTGCAAGCCTAACTTTGGTTATCCACTGCAGTGAACATTAAATATGCACCAGTTTGAGGTTGGACTTCAGTGTGATTGAACAGAATGCAATGATTTGCAAATTGCTCCCGTGAAAATTTTCCTATTCCTTGTAAAGTCACCTTATAAGGGACAGGGAAATATATTTATGACTGTATGGGAAATGTATATTCTATGATTGTAACATTTCGTCTCAATACTTCAGTGGTCAAGTGACATTTTCATAGACATTGACATGTACAAGCATGTACATGGTGGATCACACTTTCATTTGCACAAATGTTGTTTCCTTGAGGTGCCTCCTTCCTGGCTGCAAAGCTTTTCCGTCGTCCACTTTATACCCACCGTGTTTCAAGAACACCCTTTTCACTACTGTGTAGCTGTACTGTTGACTGACTCCAAAAAACAAAACAAAACAAAACAAAACAAAACAAAACAAAACAAAACAAAACAAATGCTTGCTTTTGTCTGTTTCTTCCTTGAGATTTACCAAGCAATTGATTCACTCTGTATGGTGTCTCACAACAAAACCTGTTTTGTCAGTGTCTTTGATTAAAGAGAAAGTGACCAGTGATAGGATAGTAGATAAATTTTTACTTTTTTTTTTCTTCAAAGGGTTATGTTGAATGTGTCTAGTCTTTCATCCTTTGAAATATACACAGTACTATCAAAATGAGAATTGCTGAGGTGCCCACCTACATGTACTTTGCTAAGAATCAATACAAAATCAATGTTGCACAAAGGGGCACAGTCACAAATTCATCCGTGTCAAATGAGGAATCATTTTCCGGAGGTGGGGGTGGGGGGGGGGGGGGGGGTAGAGAATGGGACTTAGTAGCTTTTAAGAATATTATAGCATAGTTGAGTCACTTGCTTTATAGGGAACAAGGTGCAATTTATGATATATATTCAAATATCAATGCACAATTGTGGTTTGCATATTCAGATTTTTAGTCAAAACGAAAAAGTGTATTATCCAGATTAGTGGGTGATATTTTGCCAAAGAGGAATTTGAGGAAAAAAACGAAAAAAAAAAAACAAAACTAATCCTCACTGCTTTGAGATTATTTTACTAGTGATGATGCTAGCAGCACTATGAAAAAGGTACTGGTTGTTTAGTCTATATGTTTGACATATTGTCCTCATTATCCAAAGGAATTCCAATTTTCATATCTGAATAGGATTTCCAATTACCTAAGAATCCTATTGAGAAGATAATGTTATGACCGTGTATGTACCCATAAAGAATTTGTGGAATGTTGGTGGTATCACTGCGTAGCTGGCAGGTATTGTGTTGAATAGTCAATTTACATAGATTTGTGACCATTGGGCTGCAATACAATATCTTTTTTTTTACTGGTTTGTCTTTCTTTTTTTTAAGGTGATCTGAAATAATGGTATGATTTATTCTCCTTGAGGTAGTTTTTATAGCCTGTTATTATTATCATTATGGAGCTAGCTACATTGTACTAGACATGTTTTTTTTTTTTTTTTTAATGGTTCCATGGTATCATCACAGGACTGCCTGCCTTTATCTCATCATATTATAATCAGGGAGATCCCCAAGAGCAATCCATATACATGCATCTCAATAGTTGACAGCAATTCCTAATTCAGAGGGAAATAGTTTGCTCTTGTCATGTTATGAAATGGAATTCAAGTTTTTGGGAAGCTTTGTACAGAATTAGGAAGACTTTGCAGCTCTGGCATCATTTGAAAACTGCTAAGGGTGATAAGCACAATCAGGGTATGCAATCATGACTTTCTCACTTTAAAAAATTGTAACTTCTAAAAGAATGCACCAACTGACTTAAAAATTCACATGCAGCATGCTAAGACATCAGTAATCACATGTGGTAAGACAATAGCTAATTTCTTCTCATTTACTGTTAATTATTAAAGATTAATTACCAAAAAGTCCCCCAAAACCCACGTAATGCGTCAAAAAAAGCATTTTACAACTTACGTAAAATCAAGATTTGAGGTCCATATTTTAAGTCTACCCCTATGTGTTTGGTATCAAATTAATGGATTTTTTCCTGGCATTGCTTGCATGCAATAAAAAACAGTGGTTCTTTCAGCTGGAGAAAGTTATAAGGTCTGAAGTCCCATCCTGGTAGGAGTGTAATGCTGGCTTATTTTTGTGACATTGTGACCTTTTAACCCATGCTGTACAGCTATACATGGAGAAACAGCTTATTCTTCTGCTTTTCCTGAGAGTACTGAAGACACACTACAATATGGTGCGCTGTTTGCCAATAAATGTTCAGCCAGTTTTGAGTTTTGAGTCATTTTCAAATGCTGAGTAAAATAAGTGCAGCCGTTTTTCAGTATTTTCAGTGAGGTATATCCTAATTTGACTACTTTAAAGAATCTTTTCTCCTTATTGAATATCCTTGTTTTTTTAACCATGAATTGTACATATGTAGAAATCTATTGTGTGAAAATTTTAGCAAATTTGAGCAATAGGAACTTATTTTTTTATATTTTTACAAATTGCTGAGCATAAAAAAGTGTGATACACGCCCATGTTATACTGCATGAAGGTCATATGATAAGTGTTCAGTGTTCATATTTCAATGCTTGTTCAATTTCTAAAGATATCATAAGCAAAAACATAGTATTTTGGCTTAATATGTCATTGTTTGAGTGTCACAGCTTGGATATCAACTCAAGTCATCATAAATCTCACATTCATTCTTCTATCTGTGTTTACAAATATGAGAATTGATCCAAACACTGTGCGCACATTCAAGGTCAAACTGTACAGATAATTTTTTAAAGAAAAATATAATATCTTCCAAAGTACCAGCCCTAATTTCATAAAAATTTGTAATAATGGCCACTATATGTCTGTTACCTATTCCTGAAAGTTTCGCCTCTTCACTCTTTGGCAAAAGTGAAATATGATAAAATATGTAAAAGTGGTTTTATTTGAATTCCAAATAATGCCTACAAAATTGATCATCCATTTCGAGAAGTGAAAATATGAAATTCATTCATATTTTGTGATATGTCATGGCTATGTACTGGTGGTGAATGAAAGGGATATTTATCAGGAATATCTAACAGCAATATCAGATGAAAAAAACATTCTCCTTTTTTTAAATCAATTTTTCCAATATATTAGTCATTTCAATGTAATTCGACACCCCTAATTTAAATGCTAATTTATACGCAGTTTAATGCAAAATTTTGACTCTTTCTTTACATGAAATGAAAATTTGAACACTCAGCTACAACAAACAACAAAAAAAGCATTTTCACCAAGTTTTTTCATTTTTGCCCTGTTACACAATTGCATACCCTGATTGTGCTATTGACCTAAGTTGTTTGTGAAATGCAATATCTAATTTTATATTTGCAGTCAGAAATTACTGAAGCTTAAATGCATTGTACCACCCAGAAATCTATGTACATTAATCAGAGTAGGAAAGCACTCGGCTGGTTTTGTCTGGTAACAACTTTGAAGTTAAAATGTGTGTGCAGTAGTTAATGCATACATATCACTGTACTTTTTTTTGCTTAAAGGTGTACTCACGCCTCTGTTTGCGTGTGTGTGTGTGTGTGTGTGTGTGTGTGTGTACAGTGCACATTGATATTAAAGCTGTCTTGCTATACTGCCTTATAGGGCATGTACTGCAGTGTGTGCTAAATGTGTTTGCTGTGATTGAATGCGCCAGTTATTTTGTTTGTGTTTTTTTTTAGTATTTTTTTTTCAAGTATGCACATAGTTGGTTTATTCAGTACCTTTTTGAGCATATTGATGTTTAATCGTTTATAACATACAGTGTACATTGCGATGTTTTATACAAATGGGCACAATAGATTGTACACCAGATTGTGATAACAGATCAGCACTGAAGGGATTAATCAGTTGAGAATGGTTTGATTTTGCTACAACACGCATTTCCCATAGATGCTTGCCCTAGTATAAACAGGACTCGTCCTCAACAGGTTAAAGAGAAATGTGTACAGTGCACTAAACATCAATTGACCATCAAATCAGCACTAAAACTGCTAATGGCATGATCTCCCACCTACAGACAGCACCCAAGATGGGAACCCTGATGGGTGTGTACCTGCCGTGCCTCCAGAACATCCTAGGCGTCATCCTCTTCATCCGTCTTGCTTGGCAGGTGGGCACGGCCGGGGCCCTCGAGTGCTTCTTCATCGTCTTCGTCTCGTGCTGCACGGTGAGTTCTCTGCGGACATCTCTCCACGTCTGTCTAGCCATGCATTGTCAATTTTTTTAGGTTTTGTTTTGAGTCACTACACCCAGGCTATATACACTGTAAAAACTGGACATTTTTGCGAGCATGAAACTTTCGCGAATTTTGCGAGGAGCCTAATACCTTCGCGAAAGTAAAATACATGTGAAAAGTTTTTTTCTACACAATGCATTTAATGCCAGTGACACTTGGTGAAAGTTTTATGTCGCGAAAAAGGCTGTCGGCTCCAATTTTGTGAAAGTTTCATGCTGCGAATGTTTCTGTTTTTACAGTAGAAATGACATTACTCCAAAAAGAGTTGGTTTTAGGAAGAGATTCTATTGTCATTGTGTGCTCAAAGATTATCCATCTACTTTAAACACTGATTTCTTACAAACATCAACAAGGAAAACAAAAGAACAAATGAGGAAATCCTTGAAGATGGCATGACACTCACAAGCATGTGGTTATACAGAATCATGGAATATGATGCTGCATATAAAGCAACAAACATTTGTGACCACTGTTTGTTAAGGAGGAAGTGTACCTCAGAGGTTATGTTTTAAGTTACCGGTACTCTTTATTACCATGATAATGTAAGTCACTGAAGCCATGTTAATTATTATATGCTACTTCTTACTCTGAAAGTGGATATTTTTGCGTGAGTAATGTTTCATGCTTGTCCGGGTAAGATGAGTTTCAGCGTGTTTTTCATTCCACGTAATCAAGACATGAACGACTGGAACATACAGCAAGCAAAAATATTTGTGTGCTTGTATTTTTATGCTGGTTTCTGGTTGTGCAAAATGCGCGAAAATTTCCACTCTTACAGTAATTCCAAGTGACATTTTTGTAATGGTTTTACTAGTGACTTCAATGCTGACAGTAGCAAAAGAAATATTATTATATCACTTGAGATACCGGTACTCTGAAATTATAATGAAATGTGTGAATGATTTGGTCAGTATCCTTGTGTTATCAATTACAAGACACATGCTGAAGAGTTACATCATGAATGTTATGTATTAGCTGCATGCAAAAACTTCTACATTGAATGCCTTGATAACCTACAATGGCTGTAGGGTATCAAGGAATTTTCAGGACCTAGCAGAATGTGCAGGTGCAGCCTTGTCAGTGATGAAGCTGGAAGAATTTTGTGCGATGTTCGTAATAAGATGCCATGATGCATCAGAATTAGTCTCCATGTGCACTACTGTAGTGAGTGGTGTCTGCATCATTTGCACATATGCGGTGTCGGGTACATGCGTGTATGACTGTCACTCCAGCTTGTTAGGTCATGGGCGCAAGGTTTGACTGAGTCAACTCAGCATTGGGGGTCAAATGTCATGCAGTTTGCAGACACAAAGGCACGTGACATGAAGTGTTGTGAGATCAACTGCCATGCACTGAAAGACATCCAGACACATGACACCGAGGATCATGTGTTAATGTGTATGTTAGCAGATTTGGTATGTGATGCATACTAGCAGCTGTTAGGTGGATCCTGGGCTGGATTAAAACAATAATAATAATAATAATAATAATAATAATAATAATAATAATAATAATAATAATAATAATAATAATAATAATAATAATAATAATAATAATGATAACAACAACAACAACAACAACAACAAATTAGAAATAGGACTATAATGAAACAAAAAAAAAGTAACTCAGTAATACTAAAGGTGGTTAGCTCTTGCCTGCAAAGTACCCTTTTGCAGAAAGGAAAAGAGGCAACCCACAACTGTTTCCTGGAGGATATCTTTTTCCTTGTGATATCAGTGGTCCTTTTGTCGCAATCTTTCTTCTCTCAAGAAATTCTCAGCAGTGAACTTTCTCTGAGGCATCTTTAAGCGCTGGTCAGAAACCTTAAATGGATTCATATGAAGGATATAGAGGTCCTTATACTGACTTATAGCTGCAGATATTCATTTATGTTAATCCTTGTTTCCCAGTGGTAGGTTTCTTCTCTCAAGAAATTCTCAGCAGTGAACTTTCTCTGAGGCATCTTTAAGCGCTGGTCAGAAACCTTAAATGGATTCATATGAAGGATATAGAGGTCCTTATACTGACTTATAGCTGCAGATATTCATTTATGTTAATCCTTGTTTCCCAGTGGTAGGTTAAACTGTGATCCACGGAGAGATATATAACATCATTTCTCCATCTTCCTGCCCCAATTAATTAAATGCAGCAACAACAACAAAAGTGTAAGCCTCTTTTGATGAGGTTTGTAATTGAAATCTAATGCAAGAATTTCATCAGAAAAAAAAAAATGTATGTTAATATCATGATTATGAACAATTCAAAAGCCCTCAATATGCTGTGTACTGATTGAAACAAGAAAATGGGAGTACAGCAACATTGATAGTAAGAGAAGGTGTACAAGTGAGTGCCTGTGATAAAGAAGAAGAAGAAGAAGAAGGAATTAAGTGATTTTACAATGTGAAGGTAAGGGAAGATAAGAGATTCTGTCGTACCTGTAAAGGAAATTACTGATCTTGGATTGCATTGCAGAGAATAATTGTCATGTCGAGGTTGAAACGTCATTAGCATACAAAGAAAATCAGGTGTACACTAAAAAATGTAAAAGGAAACTGTGTATCTGTATTTCAACATTTTGTGAATCTCTCTGATTTCCACAGAGTGCTATCATTTTATGAGATCGGAGTTAAGGTTTAATTGGTACAATGTATCTGTCAACTCAAGTATTTGGCTGTCCTGACATTTGAAATTGGTGGATTAGAGTATTACGTACTGAAGAATTCTCTTTATTCCCACCAGATATCTTCAGCTCTAGGAAAATGAACCTTGAGATGGAAGCCGTTTTTGTGAAATAGCGTAAAAGGTTGATGAAAATTTAGCAAGAGTGCATGCATTTCCGGGACAATTTGCCATTTTAATGCCATTTAATATAGCCCCCCCATGAACTGGCTGTTCTGATCATATGACTGTGACATCACTTGGAAAAGATTCCCCTTGGGTAGCGTACAATGCATGAAATGTCACAAATTTCACAGTTTCTGCTATGACGCAGTTTGTTTTTTTTTTTCACAAGTCTACCCAATAATGACTAAAGATATCGTATTCTTAGATTCAATCCAAAACAGAGCCAGTGTCATTCTTCACTCAGATTCTAGAATATGACATTTGTGTTCATTCACTTATTTATACCTCCATCAGCATACTCAGAAAATCTGATGCACAATGGAAATACTTGCTTACATTCATGTGTGGGACCAAGATTTCACTTTCTATTAAAAGTGCATGTAGGAAACCACAGACAACTACAGTTTCCTGTCATTTGTTCCATTTTTCTCAAATTTCCAGTTGTGGGTGCTACCTTCTTCAATTATAAAACTGCCTGGATAATTTTTCTTGGAGCAGAAATAGATGTCTTGTCTAAGTTATTTTGGCATATATATCGCAATGCTGCAATGACTCAAATCTGGTATGCGGGGTAGCAGCGAACCTATGATTCATTTGTTCCTCTATTTTGTAGCCCCCTCACAACTGATTGCATACTTGAACCACTTCCCTGAGATATTGTTGTCCCACCTTCTCTCCCTTTTCAGACGATGCTGACTGCAATATCGATGAGTGCCATTGCAACCAATGGAGTGGTGCCCGCCGGAGGGTCCTACTTCATGATCTCTAGAGCCCTCGGCCCAGAGTTTGGGGGAGCAGTTGGGATCTTGTTCTACCTCGGCACCACATTTGCGTCCGCCATGTACATCCTTGGAGCCATAGAAATCCTCCTGGTAAGATGTGAACAGGTTGCCTAATTTTTTTTTCTTTTTTGTTTTTGTTTTTTTGCTGAAAGCTAATGGCTGAATCTTAAAGCAGTATAGAGTTTGGTCAATGTTGGATAATTGTGGCATGGATGACATTTTCCTCCCACTTGCAAACTTTGAGTTATTATTCTGTGTTCATTCTAGATTACAGATATTTTGCAGATTAAATTTTGGTCAGTGCTAGCTCTGGTTACGATTAGTGTTTTGATACTGTGAGGCATACTGTTGTAAGTTTGTTTGACACAGACATTTTATAGCCATTCTGAAACATTTGGAGATATTTCATGAACATGCATTCAAGATCTCGCAAGCTGTCTTTTCAGAGTAAACTTGTGTGAAGAATAAAAGTAATCGTCAAAACCTAGACTTTCAGAACTTGTCATTCAGTGCACTTTGTACTGACCATAAAGTACACTTTCTCCATAGTCATCATCAATGTACAATCTCTCTGTGCCCAGATATACATCGCCCCACAGATATCCCTGTTCGGGGACATCACGTCGGACAGCGGGGGCCCCAGCGCAGCCCTGCTCAACAACATGCGGGTGTATGGGACCATCATTCTGGCGATCCTCTCCCTGCTCGTCTTCGTTGGCGTCAAGTACGTCAACAAGTGCGCCCTCCTCTTCCTGGCCTGCGTCATTGTTAGCATCTTCTGCATCTACATTGGCTTCTTCACCCCGCACGGCCTCCGGTCAGATTCTATTCTTTAATAGTGCAGCTCAATTTGTGAATTACAGTCGGACCTCCGTTATCCTGCCATCACTCACCTGGTATCCGTATCTCTCTATTATCCGGATGTGGGCTGGCTTACTGTTTTTTTTTTTTTTTTCAATGTTTTCATGCATTTTCCGTGACAAATCTTAAATGCTTGTGGTCTTTATATTCCTTTTAATGCTTTGTCAGAAAAACTTTACAAAAATTTGCAAACTTTCTGCACACAATTTAAAGTACAAAAAAACAATTGCATTTGATGCCACACCAGTCAACTTGCAAATCACTATAGTGGTACCATACAGCTGCAGTATTCAACATGTTGTGATCTCAGTCTCATTTTTGGTCAATGTCAGTCAAACCAACACATAGGAGAGGGGATAATTTACTCATATTTCATTTTATTTCTGAAGCGTTTAAATCATGAAACATGACAATACCATGCAAGTAATCATGGTATTGGTAAATTGACAATAACATATGTACAAATATATACCCCCAGCAAAATGAGCTAGAAAGTGATGCATTTGAGCATATCTCTCTTATCTGGCTAGATCACTTATCTAGATGCCTGCCATTCCTGACGTGGCAGGATAACTGAGGTCAGACTATCACTGGTGATCTGTAAGCAGTGAGAAGTGTTAGCATCAGCAGTGGTGCCCAACCTGACTGTTGACATTTTACATATGTGTTTGTATGCACGGGCAAAGCTTCCGTGATTTGTTCTTAATATGGAAAGACATTCAATTGCGTGTATTTTTTCTAGTTTGTGATTGTCAGGACACTATCTGCAGCAAAGCAAGCAGATATAAAATGTGTTAGCTGTTTGTGTATTGTCTTGTGTGCGTGTGTGTGTTGGTGTGTGGATGGGTGTATGCATATTTGTGTTTGATCAGCAAATATCAGTATGAATGTAAATATCCGTATCAATGTAAACATCAATAAAAAAATTTAAAAAAAAAAATCCAGAAAACATGCATGGGAATGTGAGCCAGAATGTGGGTGATAGTGATTTATTGTTTATGGTGTGTGCTTTTTTCCCCTATATTCTGTGGTGTTGGTGGAAGTGGGGAGGGGAATATATGGAAATAGGGGTGTATTTGTGTACGTTACAGACATATGTGTGACAAGTATGAGTTAGGATTGAGGCTTGTTAAAGTAGTTTATATTAGGGAATGGAAAAGTGTCACCTGCAAAAGTGAAGAGACAATTGTTTAGGTAGAAAACATGGATTATAATGACCACAACTCTTTTTTTTTCTGTCAAATTTAGTTTTCAAAGTTTAGCATTATTATGATTGTTTGAAACAAATGACATATTTCTGAGATTCAATGCACAGTAGTGGATGAGTAATTGCTAGTATTTCCAGCATGATAGGAAGAATCATGCTGATTACATCTATATGAAAATGAATTCAATGTTTTTAAAGTTACAGAAAATATCCCTTCAGGAAGGTCCTTTCTAAATATCTAATTTTTCATATTCTGTGTTTCAAATTCTGTAATTGTGTGTTTGTATAAAATCTATGCAAATTATTTGATTTTCAAATATAAGTTGAACAAATAATTTCATGCAATTTTGTTGAAATGAACACTGGTTTGAGTCAAGGACAATATCAAAAGATTGAAAAACATTACAGGGATAGCAAGGGTTTGCTCAGAAATGGAGAAGGAAGATGTAAATATTTATTCAAATCATTTCTTATATTCTCCTTTTTTGCCACTGTGTCGAGCAGAATTATGCCCAAGAACCTACATTAACTCTTTAATTTTTTTTCTTTATATAAGTATGCTATAGATGATTCTTTTGATAGACATTAGTATATTCCTGCCTGTTATCACAGATACTGCTCTCTGAATGGAGATATTGCCATCAAGCGTGATATAAGTGACATCAGCAACTGCAGCTGGTACATCTACGATGAGAACAACACCAAAGTGATATCTGACTTGGGCGCGTCCCTGTGCAACTCGTACGCCAACGGGACAGACTGCGAAAGCGTCGTGGATAGCTACGTCCTGAAATGGGAGCTGGCCATACCGGGGCTCTCTTCTGGTGTTTTTAAAAGTAAGATTATAGATTCCAGTTTCTGTCTTTGTACCAGCAGATTTTGATAAGATTTATTTCTGATTTTGAGCATATTAGAGGGACCTGACTATTTCCATGTGCCAGTAATCTTTCTCCAGTGCAATGATATGCAGAGAATTTCAGAGATGACAATGTCATGATGACAAAATGACGATTTCTACAGCAAACGTCTCCCAGGACGCTGTGGGCTAAGGGGCAAAGTCCCCATTCAACTTGTTTGCGGGACAACAAGCATTGGAGCACATGGTTAAAAAAAAAAAGACAGCAAGTCTTTGAGCGCTCTTCACACATCTCAAATTTTGATTCATGGTCAGTGTACACTAGCCTTACATGAATTTAATGTAAACATCCCAAAATTCTTATTCACTGAGACCAACCCAGACAATGGTTTTAAAAACAGATGCTGATTGAATTCAGAACTTTTTGTACCAAAAGTACTGGGTGTCACTGTATATCAGTGTGAGGTTTCATTATGGGGCATCACTCGATGCATTTGTTGATTTCTCCAGAAAACGCATGGTCTGACTACCGCAAGGGAGGAGAAGTTCTGAAGGGAGAGCCTGGCAAGCCCAACCAAGTAGTTGCTGATATCACAACCTCTTTCACCGTTCTCCTTGCCATCTTCTTCCCTTCCGTCACAGGTAATAGCAATGTTTCTTATGGCATTTGAAGGTTTTTTAATTTTATTCGATTGACCCCATTGTGTGTCCACTGTTTGCAATCATCTACAGAAGGTTTTCTGTAATGTAGCAAGTAACATGAAAGATTAAAGGTGTTCTATGTGCAGTGATACATTCTCTTGGGGGAAAGAAGTGTCTCAGTAGAATATCTCAAATCTCTAGGTCTGGTTGAGGTGATGATGATGATGATGATGATGATGATGATGATGATAAAGGTGAAGATCTCTGTAATGCAGTAAAATATGTAGAACCGTTCTCCTCAGCCGATGGGCTGTGGTCCACTGGTGGGCTGCAAGCGGCCAGATATATGAATAAAAAATATTCAAATTTCATGTAACTATGGGCCTTGAAAAAATGTGTAGGAGCCAAAGTGGGCCTTGGATTGAAAAAGGTTGAGAAGCATGGGTGTAGAAGATGAAGGTGATCTGCTTGCAGTGTGCCATTCTCATGTTGGAACGAATGTCTCAACAAAACAGCACAATTTCTGTGTTTTGATGATGGTTATGATGATAATGATGGTAAAGATTGAGATGAAGATGGTGATAATAATGCCATTGACAATTTACATTTTGATAAAGTGTATGCAGTAATGTAGACTTTCATATTGTATCTCTCTGTGTTTTGTCTATTGACCCATGTTCTCCCACGGTTTCATCTCGCACAGGCATCATGGCTGGTAGTAATCGCTCAGGAGATCTGAAAGATGCCCAGTATTCCATCCCGAGGGGAACCATTGGGGCTATCGTAACGACAAGCCTTATCTGTATCCTTAGCAACATCATCTGATGCTAGCCAACAGTGTCTGTTGGTTTGTTTGTTTGTTTTCCCCCCAAAATGGTAGTGTTGAGGTCTTTTAGTATAACTCAGTTTTGTCGCAGCTGTACAGCTTGCATCATCATAGCAAACAGGATTAATGATGAGGTTATGAATTTGAGCAGTTCTGAGATGGGTGTGAAATTATGAAGATGTAATGGACAGCAGAGAAAAAGGATAGAACAACGCAGCATTGATAATGGGTCTGGTAGGAGGCATGATTTTTGACTCTGTTATGGGGTTTTCAATGATGCAAAATTATAACAAGGATGATGATGATGATGATGATGATGACATAGACATGACAGCTTAGATGAAGTTAATTGTATGTAATGGTTGTACAAATAGCAAGTGTTGATACACACCTAACAGTCATAATAATGATGTAATTAATTGTATGGCAGTTACTATGGTGATGGTGGTAGTTCTGAAGATGATTGACAATGAAAAAGATACAATTTAAATATAGGCATTGCTGATGTGATGAAGGAGATAATAACTGACAAACTTCACAATGGATATTGAGCTTCTTAACATTTATCATTCGTCAGACCTTACATCTGTCCTCTTCTTTGCTGGCACCGTGGCTGGACCTGTTCTGAGAGACAAGTAAGTGATCCATTACTTCATGTGAACTTGAGCAAGTTCTTGATACAATCTTCCTCATTGGTTTCGATAGTTCTGGGGAGATAAAAGAAATGTTCTTGTACTCTATGCGTTAGGTGATTTTGTATGTGTGTATCGTATCGAATGTGGCAAGTTAAGTTTTTGCATTAAGGTAGGTACAATTTCTACTTTTCTCATCAATCAGTTCTTAGTAGGATTACTTTCTTGTTTACTGTTTTGAATTGTTGGGACTCACTTGAACTGGCATTTACCCTTATTACATTACTCTCTAAATAACAAAATAATTGAATTTTTTAGTGCAACATAACACACAGAAGTAAAAGGATATCTGAACTCTCCCGTTTTCACAACCTAGGTATGGCGAGTCGATAGGGGGTGGCCTCATCGCAGCTTCCGTTTGCTTCCCCACCGAGTGGGTGGTGCTGATTGGCTCCTTCCTCTCCACCGTGGGGGCGGGGCTCCAGTCCCTGACGGGCGCGCCCCGCCTCCTCCAGGCCATCGCTAAGGACAACCTCATCCCCTTCTTGAGTGTGTTTGGCAAGGGCTCGGCCACTGGGGAGCCCACCTGGGCCCTGCTCCTGACGGCCCTCATCTCAGAAGTGGGCATCTGCATCGCCAGCCTGGACCTGGTGGCCCCTATCATTACCATGTGAGTTGATTGCCTTGTGTCACTGTGGTTTTTTTTTTTTTTTTTTTTTTCATTGTTGCTGTTGTTGTTACCGTCGTTGTTTAGTGTAAGGTCTATTTTCATATTTCTATTTTTGTCATTTATTGGGGATTGGTTAGGGTATGATTGTTTGAATGTGTGTTACCAACTGCCACGTTTCTTGTGATATTCAAAGTGAAAAACCTTATATTCTGTTGTGATGCTCCTTTGAATTTTGGATTACCACAAGGTATACCTTTGCTCTGTAGTGCCAAAATAACACCCCCCCCCCCAAAAAAAAAAAAAATAAATAAATAAAAAAATATAAAAATAAATAAATAAATAAACAAATAAATAAATCAAAGAAAACAAGAATGAGAAGGGCATGGTTGATTGCCATTTGAAATATCTCTGACATAGGATGAGCTTATGAAAAGTGTTTGCATCATTCTGGTGATAAGTGCTAGATATACTTTGTATTCTAATGATCTTTGGAATTCAGGATAACCACAGAGAAAATGTCAATTCTATGTAAATTTCAAGATGAAATGAGAACAGAGAAGTTCATGTTCTACTTTTTTTAAAGTCTCATATCATTACCGTCATCAACTACAGATATATCTTAGAGATTGTTGCCATACCAAGTCATTCTTGTTTGTCTCAGTAACTATCCTGTGTTTTGCATCAGAAGTATTTTTCACTCATACATTCTTCCCCCTGTACCTAACTACAATCTTCTCATCATCACGTTGAGATAGTATCATCAAGAAAATGTAGATACCTAAAGATTCTTTACACGGTCCTCTCTACCATCCCACCCGTGGGCAGGTTCTTCCTGATGTGCTATGCCTTCGTCAACCTGGCCTGCGCCCTCCAGACGCTGCTGAAGACCCCCAACTGGCGGCCTCGCTTTCAGTTCTACCACTGGACACTCTCCTTCCTGGGCATGTCATTCTGCATAGCACTCATGTTCATCTCCAGCTGGTACTATGCCCTCGTGGCCATCGGTGTCGCCGCATTCATCTACAAGTACATAGAGTACCAGGGGTGAGTCGTGTGGTCAAATAATTGACTCGATGTGACTGGTTTTTGAAAAGGAGCAGTGATTGAACCAGGAATGGGGTTTTGTCACATGGAGCAAAACATCTGCATCTGGACATAGTTTAGAGAGCTTGGGGTGTGTGGAATGTGTGGTTAATTTGGCTTTTATTTCATTTGAACATATATATATATATTTTTTTTTGCACAGATAGTACCGATAGCATTTCATCTGTGCATCTTTCTTTCAATGCAGAAAGCACCAACAGCATATTTGAACATAAAGTGTAACAGAAAATATGGGGAATGTTGAAAGTCTTTTTCTCCATTCATTATATAAATGTAAAAATGTACAGGCGACCATTTCACTTAAATAGCTTTCTGCGCTTGTGTTTTTTAATTATCTATGACAATGCTATGTTGCATTAATGAGTAGCTTTCTTGACTGTGTGTGTGTGTTGACCAGTTCAAGCAAGGACTTATTTACCTACGCATGAACCAAAATGATTCAAATGGGCCAGCTGAGTATTAGAGAACTTGAGTGTAAGTGTGCAAAAGGTTAAGATAAATGCTAACAGGGGCGGATCCAGGAATTCCGTAAAGAGGGGGCGTGTTTACAAAAATAAAGGGGGGGGGGCGCACGCACCCCTCCCCCCATTTATTTTCTTTTTATTTCTTTTGTTTCAACAAAAAATAAAGGGGGGGGGGGCGTGCGCCGGTTGCTGTCCTCCCTGGATCCGCCCCTGGCTAACTTGTGTCAGTTCATGCATACAGATGAGGCAACTAACCAACGTGCATTACTATTGGTATTTCTAATGATAATTCTTGACATCCGTAGAGCTGAGAAGGAATGGGGAGATGGTCTACGAGGGTTGTCCCTGACTGCAGCACGTTACAGCCTCCTGAAGCTAGAGGAGGGCCCACCGCACACTAAAAACTGGCGGTAAGTCATGATCTAGAATGGAAATCCAGAAGTTGAGTTACCCATGTTCACTAAATGTGAGTTCCCCATGTACACTTGTAACCCTGGTATAATTTTACACCAGGCCAGATTAGGCTCTATTTCTGTGTTTTAATAGCCTGTGGTGTATTCATGTCTTTTCTTGTTGTTATATTAGAAAGCTTGAAAAGTTAAAAAAAAAAAAAAAAAAAAAGACAGAGAGAGAGAGAAAAGTGGTGGGCATGCACTATTTAGAAGGAAATTGCATTTGGTTGAATGCAAGCATGCATAGTTGGAACAAAGTCTGACAAATTTCTCGAGCGGTGAATGTAATGATGTGTCTGCGATATGACTATTCTGCATCATTGAATGCAGCTGCACCCATATGTAATGAAATGCAATTTTCCACTATCAATAATCATTGATAATCGGAGTAATGTGACATGTATTATTATTGAAACTATCTCCTGCTACTCCTACATATCACTGTTATGACTACGACTATGTTTGCCTTCACTCTTGCCTTTACTGTAACTTCTACTTGTATTGTAAGTACAATATCTAATTGTACTACTGCTTGTACATGATGATGATGATGATGATGATGATGATGATGATGATGATGATGATGATGATGATGATGATGATGATGATGATGATGATGACGACATTGATTATAATAATGATGATTAGGGTGGTAGTGGTGGTGGTAATGAATGATGAGGACAACTGTCTAGAATGTTCACTTTTCAATTTATATGTTTCTGCAGGCCTCAGATTCTGGTTCTGTGC
This sequence comes from Diadema setosum, assembly GCF_964275005.1. NCBI lineage: Eukaryota > Metazoa > Echinodermata > Echinoidea > Diadematoida > Diadematidae > Diadema > Diadema setosum. The sequence goes on along the minus strand of NC_092693.1, from coordinate 14,278,234 downwards.
AAGCTCAATCCAGACTTAGTGCCCAAACACCGGAAGCTTCTAACATTCGCCAGTCAGCTCAAAGCAGGTAACTACTACTTCTATTACTACTATTTCTTGTAGTACTCATGCTCTACCAATCATTGTCCCAGTTCTTTGGCCAGAGTTTTTCTCTCTTGTTTTGCTTTCTCCTCAGAGCCCAGAAGCACATTCCACATTTACATATGAGAGGTCAGAGAAATCTTTTTTTTTTTTTTTAATTAATATTTCTGCTGCTGTACTAGTACCCCTGGTATTTGTTCTCCTGTCATGACTACCAGCACCATTCTGACTTTCCACTATTACAACTACTGTGCTACCAGTGCTATCTGTTAATGTATCTGCTACCACTACACCTATGGCTACTATCACTACTGCTTTTCTACTACTACTTCTATTTCTTCTTCTATTACTTTACTACTACTACTACTACTACTGCTACTACTACTGCTACTACTACTACTACTACTACTACTACTACTACTACTACTACTACTACTCCTACTACTGCTACTACTACTACTACTACTACTACTACTACTACTACTACTACTACTACTACTACTACTACTACTGTTGCTATACTACACTTCTTTCAGATGACATGAGTTAACTTCCTTCAGACTTCTCTTCTGCATTCCACTTCTGTCTTTCATGTCTTGCAGCAGTGTCCAATCAACAGAAGTGTTTGGTAGGAGAAAATTTTAGGAGCCATTTTATCATTGAAACACGGAGACATTGTTTAATTCATTTGGAAATAACCACCACCAGGCAGGTCATTTCTGTAGTGAACACAACCTACCCAGAACAGTGTGACACACATGATAAAAAGCATAGCGACTATAACCAAGTGTGTAACACGTGATGCCACGTGCAGCAGAAAGTTGTCTGAACTTGGGGTCACTATGAGTAATACCCTGTAGTGTGGGAAAACCGATGCAATAGCTGGATGAAGACCAGATATTGCAAGAATGGCTTTAGTGATACTTATTTTTGTCCATCCTGATAAGGCTGCATGGCAATTCAGGAAGTTGTTTAGAGGCATGTCAAAACATCATATGTTTGGCCAGGATAGCTACAGGCAGTCAAGCCATATTGGAGGCGTTGGGAAATGTGCTCCGGCTGCTGGGGAAGACAAAATCTGTAGGCACGCGATAAGAGATCGATGTAGGTCGTGTGACCTCCTCAAAAAAAGGAACTGATTGGAAAAGCAGATGAGAAAGCAGAACCAGACGTTTTCCTGTTTGAGTGTGAATTGTGTCATCAGCGACCATGTGTTGCCTTTGGTGCTCTCCTCTACCTATCTATCTATCTATCTATCTATATCTTTCTGTCTGTCTTTCTATCTATCTACCTATCTATATGTCTATATACTATCTATCTACCTGTTTATCTATCTATTTACCTCTGCATGTAATAACTTTTCTATCTACCTATTCATTATCTATTAATTTATCTGTCTATCTATCTACCTATCTATTTATCTACTTTTCTATCTATCTATCTATTTATCTACATTTCTATCTATCTGTCTATCTATCTATCTACCTACCTATCTATCTGTCTACCTATCTACCTACCTATCTATCTGCTTATTTATCTATCAATCTACCTGTCTATCTATCTATCTATCTACCCACTTGTTTATCTATCTCCCTCTCTTGCTCTCTCTCTCTCTCTTATATATATTTGTCTCCCTTGCTCCCTCTCTCTCTCTCAGTCACTCTCTTTTTCTCACTGTCATGCTCACTCTCATGGAAAAGCATGTGTGGTGTGAGTATTCTAGAACTCTCTTTTTCCTCTCTCAAGAATAGCTGTGTCTGACCTGGACTACCATGTGACATTGTCTGGTCTGTTGGCACGCTAGCCAGATTTCACTTCTCTTCCCACACCACCACCACCACCACCACATGTCACTCTGCAGGACAAATTAACCCCACTGTGTCATTACATGGTTGAGGCGTGTATTCCATGTATCCCTGAGTAGTTCCTCATGCTTATAGAGAGATGGCATGTGCCCACGAGTGTGATGTATTCCCTAGTCCTAAATAGCAGGTAGCAGGCCCTGATCCAACTTTACAAAGCATAATTCTTCCCTTTGGCATATTACGCTGTTCCATTGTCAACCTTGAGGGTTCCTCTTGACAAATGTTAGATTTGTGCTTGTATGGATGTATGTTACCTCCTCCATTCTTTAGATGGAGACCAGCCATTTTTAAGGTCATTTATGCTGCACCTAATCCAGTCTGCAGTATCAATGAAAAATCAGGATTGTTCTAAGAATGATTTGTCAAAATGACAGTTGTTTTTTTAATTTGATAAATCAGTTGAAGTTGCAGTAGGATGTATTTTAAAATTCAAACTAGATGTGCATGTACACAGTGTTCATTTCTTCTTTGTTTTGTTTTTAAATTAAATCACCAAAGTGCAAAGCAGTAAATTTTGAAACTTTAAATTGACTTATTTTGGAAGCAAAGAGTGCTTCATCATTGACAAGAGCAGAACAAATAAAGTCGTGAGACCCTGGCATAAAATAGACATTTTGGTGAAAGTATTGCAGCGTTGTTGCGGAAGACTCCTTACTTAACCATTTGTGTGCTTTGAGTACTAATTGGCTCAAAAAAACCCATAGCATTGTACATACTATCCTGGAAAGGCAGTGACACATAAAGGGTAAGAGCTGAAATGCACAGCAGGGTGGGCAACCATTGGAAGTCCCTGATAAAGAGAACAGTGCATCAATCGAGACTCGACGTGCATCTTTCTTCTTTGATATTGTCGTTCCCCTGCAGGCAAGGGTCTCACTCTCGTGGCGTCCGTTCTGGAAGGAGACTTCAGCCTCAAGTACGGAGAGTCTCAGGCAGCTCACCAAGTAAGATCTCCTCTTAGTGATGATTATTAATATTTGAACCACACGGGACAGAATGCATCAATTCTTGCTGTGCTAGCATGGAACTTTGGACACCATTATTAAGAAAGGCAACTGAACCCACAAATCGAACCCCACCTCATTGAGCAGATATTTTACTTAGACAAATATGAAACTTAAATGAACTTTCCCGTCTCATAGAATAAGCAGTCAAAGAAAACATGTAAATTTAGTTTCACCCTACCCCCATGTCAACCTGAAAAATACAGGCTTCACATAGCATCTGGGTATTTGCTGGAGTTTTGCCAACTTGGTAATGATAGCCAACCTTCAGTTTGTGCACAGTGCCTTCATATGAGAGCGTATCGATAGGTATCCCCTCCTGTCCTTCGTATCTTATCTCTATTGAGACTCACCTGCCATATTAAGATTCTCTGTCATGTGTGGATACACAATAACTTCCTTTCATATTGGGTAACCACTTTTATCGAATGGAGTGAATTCCCGAATTAAACATGTCATAACAGCTGTCCTGTGCTGGGAGTTCTCTGTTTTTTTGTGTATTTGTGTGATTTTAAAGTCATAATTGGTGCCATTTCCCAAAAATCAAGACCAGTAGGAACCAGAGTTTTATAGTGCATATTTGATTGATTGAAACACATAAGAGAAGTCCGTTTGCTAACAAAACTTACAATACATTCCTATGAGTGTCTCCCCACATTTTTTAATCAACTCTCCTCTGCTTCTCAATTTACAGTTTGTTTGTTTGTTTGTGGGTTTTGTTTTGTTTTGTTTTTGTTTTTTTGGAGGGGGGGGGGTATTTCATTTAATTTTTAAAACATGAGGATAAAGTGTGTATTTTTTGCTCCAAGTCAGAACAATAAGCTTGTGTAACAATCTGGCATGTCAGTGAATATATTCACATTCCATTCCAGCCTGTCTATATGCAACGTAAAGAGTTCAACATCAGTGTTTGGCTGCATATAAATTTGAATAACTCACTTTCTCTCCGTCTTCATCAAGGCCTTTGTATTGATTTGCTCCATTTCATTGTTCCCATAATGTGTATGTGACTTTATTTTGTACAGAGGGCATATGCAGTGAAACTTATACATTCTGTTATGCAAGTTTTCTCATTGATACCCTGAAGGATTATGTTGATAGCATGCTTTTTTTTTTTTTCTTCATATGTCTGAGAAAAAAGATGGCACTAGAAATGGAAATGATTCTATTACCCTAATGTGTACTTGTAGTAGGTTCTGCTTGTAACACATTCATCAAACTTGCAGTATGGGATCTGTGTCCTTTCTTCTAGCTCTTCCCCCCTTTTTTTTCATAGCTTTCATTTTGTGGTGATGAGTTTTCACACTGTTTGCAGAAGCATCAGCTTGTATAGATCGAGATTTCTCTTGATTTTTTTTTTTTTTTTCATACACGAGGAGTTCTGGCAGGATATTGATTTTCTTTGAATGCTGCAAATGTTCAGAAACAACTGGCATGCTTCTCCTTGTTCGTTCCCTTGCAAGAGTTAAGAAGTAATGTGCAAAGTTTAATACTTTTTGTGCCAGCAGATTTTGAAATTGGGTTGCACAGTGTGATGCAGATACTTAAGATGCATTGCCATCCTCATGAGCATCCAAGGGGAATGCTCCATCTTCTTGTTTCTTCATTGTCATATCTTACCCCACCCCATTCTGAGCTGTGGACAGCTACTAACACAGATATCTGTGCATGGGACTATGGGATTCATACACCTATTCTTGCACAGTCATGTGACAGTACTTGCCTATTTGTGTAATATGTAACTTTCAACCAACATCTCATTGATAATTGTAAGCTAAATGTTTTGTATAATTGTTTCATGTGGTACAGTAATTTGAAGATGACATAACATGAGGCATGGCTTGTGCAGAGAAAAAGAGAAATGTCAACTTGTTCGAAAGAGTGTTAATGAGTAACTTCTAATCCTATGCGTAGGCGCTTGTAAAGTCAATCCGAATCATTTTGTCCTTGTTTATGTCCCATGTGATGCAGCTCTTCAGAAACGTGGATAAAAACACCATAGTAGAATCAGATCTATCCAAAATGATAGCTGCATATTTGCAAACAGATCATCACGTGAAACGTGAACGTCATTGCATCCTCCCGATGTACGTTTCTGATAAATCTCACTCCAGTGTCTTGTACCACTTGTGCGTGTTACCATGTTCTGTATGGGAGCAGTCTTCTCTCTTTTGAATAACAAACCTGTTTTGCTCCCAACAACAACAACAACCTCATCCCCACTCGCAAATTGTATCAGGTGGGTTTTGGAGAAGCTCAAGCTGCCCGGGAGGTGAGGTTTGCCAATCAGAATTTCCAACACCATTTCCCTTTATATTTGTTTGTTGTTTTTTATGATATTCTTAATCTTGTTCATGTTTTGTGAGGAATCAACTGACCATCTCAATCCATGGTGATTTTGCCGTTTGTTTGACCCACCATTCATTACTGGACACCTGCTAGTTAATAATACCATCACAAGATCACGTAATGCAGGGCTCGACATCAGTGGTAGCTCGGGGCCACTAAAAATTGGTGTCAGGCCACCAAATTTCCCCCCCCCCCCCAAAAAAAAAAGGTTATCTTTTGGTGTCCCAATCTTGGTGGCCCAATCGGGCAACCAAAGACTCAAAGTGGATTGTTCTGTTTCCATTTGTTTCCTGCCAATACGTTTCTTTTCAGGCCACCAAAAAAGAAACATTTAAAGATTTTAGTGGCCTGTGCCCGTACGGGCTGCCAGATGAATAAAAAAGTTAGTGTCGAGCCTTGCATAATGCATGCATCACGCAGATGAGTGGAAAATGGTGACATACAATTTATCAACTTATTCCGGGATGTTATGTAACATGTACATACTTCTTTAAAAAAAAAAAAAAAGACTGCAAGAGTGTTCTTAAGTGAAAGTAAGCGTCTTGTTGAGGTTTTTATGTGGATGCAAAACAAAAAGAAAATGTTGCTTTCCCGGCCTATGTTGTGTTGCCAAGCTCTAGTGATTTTCACCATTGAAGATGCGTGTCTCTGTGCAAACACGTACCAGTAATTGCATTCAATAATTATTATTTAGTGAAATATTTGAAGAGCTGTATTACTCCTGGTTTCTAAAGAGTGAAAGTGTTTCAGTTTATGTTAAATTGCACTCCATGATCAGTTAACATGCAGCAAAAAAAAAAAAAAAAAAAGCACTGACACTTATTGAAAATTTGCTTGCTTGTGCATACTATCATTATTACTATATATTTTCTTTTTTTTAAAATCAAAATGCGTATCATGCACCTGCGAGTTCATGATGATTGATTTTCATTAGATATGCAGAAAATAACCTCCCTCATCTAAACTCATTTCATTTTTCCTGGGAGTTACCAGTAATTTTGCTGTGCTGAAATATTTCTTGGTGTTCTGTTTTCATTCATTAACATGATTAACCAAATTGTTGAAGTTTCCATCCTAACTTGTCATCTTTAGCAAAACTTGAAAGTTCTCATCAATTCATAATATTCTATCCATAGCTCTCACCTCATACATGGTATTATGCAATGTCTTCCACAGCATGCCTGCCAGATATGTTATCAAGGCAATGAAACAGTATGTAATCAGATAGATTGGAGACAAGGATAGATAACTGGGTTGATATGCAAGTAGGTATGGAGATAGGCTTTGACTTAAAAAGGAAGATTAAGAAAGTAATCTGTAGCTTCAAGTATTGTCAGACAAATGGTACACTCTGATGAGCATAAAAGTATTAGAGATGATGCACAAACTGTATTTACTTATGATTTGACATAAGATAAGGGGAAAATTGTCTAGGTCAATCTCGATACATAAATATATTTAAAAAAAAGGCAACTGATTTTCAGAATAAGTGAAATATTTCAATAAAGTAATTGTGATAGCATTGGGAAACACCATCATAAAGATTCAAACATTTATCATAGAATGGATATATAGCATGGATTTTGGTCTTTTCTAGCATGATACAACTGGAATATAGGTTGTAACCATGATTTGCAGAATTGCGATGCCTCCCCCCCCCCCCCCCCCCCCAAGTAATTTTGATGTAGTTGGTTTGAGCATTAGGCAATTCATATAACTTTCTTAACCCATCAATTACTTCAAACAGAGCTCAAGATTGTAATTCCGTAATGTTTTCTTTCTTCAGTAGAAAAGTACTTTACTTTTTGTCATGCTAACCATAATATAAAAATTCTCTCCTTTTCATTAGCAGATGATATTCCTCACTTAGCTAACCATGTACTTCCTAAAGCTGATATTATCCTGATGCATCATTTAGTTTGCATGAAGAATTTCTCAAACATGTTTGTCCATGAAAATATCAACCACTTGCCATTTGCCATGAAACACTGAGCCATGATAATGTACAGTGTATATCAAGTTGCAGCTTTCAAAGAATTGTGAAAAGTTGATGGTGTAAATACTGCAAGGGAAAAATTAATTACCTTGTTGCAATTTCCCGCCAAACCTTTGCCTGTCTAACCCATGTCAGCCATGTAAAAGCAAATCCCACGCAGCCACTTGTAGAAGACCATGGTAACCCAGAGTTTGTACGGCAGCTCCACTTATATCTAATCCCTTGTTGCCTGTTGCGGAGAGAACTGGCAGCAATTGTGGCATACAACAGTTATAATGCTTGCAGCTCCTGCAATAACAGCAGCTAGTCATTGCTGGACATTTCGGTTGTTGCTATGGCAGGTGCAACTATTGTAGCTCTGGGTTGTTATTGGTTTCTTTCTTCTTTTTTTTTTTCTGGAATCCTGCGTGGTGTTGGGCAGCATTGGATTTTTTAAGTTGTTTTTTTTGTTATGGTGAAGCATGAGATGTTTGCCCTCTCAAAAAGGTTGCAACCTGCTGCAAAGTGCAAAGTATCATGGTATATAAAGGAAAATGAAACCATCAGTAAACTCATCCAGATATGTGAAGGCCAAAGTTAAGTCCCTAAAGGGACTGTACAGTGCTGGTTGAGGTGGAGATTCATGTTTCTTAAGTGATATAATGAGAAATCTCTTATGAAATATGAAAGAGCATGTAATTTCAAGAAGAATTCAACGTTTATTTGATGAAAATCAGTTTTCAAATGGCTGAGATATCCAAAAAAGTGATAATAATAAAAGGCGACAGGCCACGCCTTTCATTAGGATCTCTTTGTTTCACCTTGTTTTTGGATATCTCAGCCATTTCAAAATTGATTTTCATCAAATAAACTTTTGATACCCCTGAGAATTGCATGCTCTTTGACATCTCATAAAGTGGTTTCTGAATATCTCGCAAAATGTTAAAAGCTAAATCCTCACCTCAACCAGAAATATATATATATATATATATATATATATATATATATATATATATATATAAAGAAAATCAAACAACTTACAAAATGACCAAGTGTCATTGCAATTGGAAGCAGCTTGGAACTTGAAATCTTGTCTTTGTGTTTGTTTTCAAGTTCTGTTCATATGTTCATATGCAGTAAGCTACCGCAAGATATATGTGTTTGATACATTATCCATATGAAGACCGGTACCCTGGATATCTATTACTGGATATTATCAATCCCAAAAGTGTTTTCATGTAAATGCAGCATTGATGTGCCCACACCCATATGTGTAATTCCAAACATTTGATGTCATGGCAATGTAAGTTGCTTTGGTGATGCTGGGCATTTACTCACTTGCAGTGCCAGTTAAAGGAATTAGTCTTTAAATGCAGAATCATTTATATTTCCATTTGCATGCAATGAGAAAAAGTTCAAAGTTCAAGGTTAATGGATGGGGGGTGTTTGAAGAATAACATCTCAGTAGGAAGGTCATTTACTTCAGTGTTGTGTTAGATACCATGCATGTCCAATTCTGGTGGGTTTTTTTTTAATGAATTTTAAGTGTTAGCACATTGCTGTAAGTAGAGTTCTGCTGTTGTTGAGTTTCCTTTGTTGAATGACCAGTGGTGAAGATAAAACATTCCATCAAATCCACTTCTTTCTTGACATCACACTAAATCTTCTCATAGAGCACAGTGGTCTGCTTTCATTCTTCTCTGTAATGAAATTCACATTATAGTCACTGAAATCAATGCATCATTAGCTGACTGCACACTTCATCAGTTGATCAGAAAAAAAAAAAATGGCAGTAAAAGGCAGTTCAAAACTGTTTGAAGGAAGATGATTTCTACATGACTGTGTGTATATCATATCTATATTGTATATATGCTCTTGTGATTTACCAGTATGACAGTTTAGTTCTTAGGAACCAAAAACCAAGGAGATTAATTATATCAGACTACCCCTTTAAAAGTGAATTATGATATCACAGACTGGTTGTACAGTGTTTACTAACGCACATGAATAGCAAGATTTAGGCAAGAGTGAATAATGTTTTAAAGCAACTCAGGGATACTGTCTGTTTAAATTGTTGCATCCCCATTATCGTAAGAAGAACAGTTTCACTGATTGTATATTACTTCAATGTGCAATATTTTTGTATATTACTTCACTATGCAATATGTTTGTATATGGCTTCACTGTGCAATATTTTGTAAACCTCTTTCTTTGTTCAGGAGCTGAGGAAGATGATGGAGGAGGAGAAGGTGAAAGGATTCAGCACCGTGCTCGTCACCAAGAATCCCACCGAGGGGCTTGCATCATGGTAGGAATGTCGCTATATACCATGGATCGCAAAAATAGAGAACCATTTGAAACCAATATTAAGAAAGGATTGCTAGCATCGGCCTACTCCCACTGCATGTTAACTGAACATTTAGCACTACTTCTGAACACTTGAATATTTGTTTGGGCAGTACCGGTATTTAGATGTTGAATTGTGATCTTAGTGTGGATCTGTACAACTCCTTCCTTACCTTTTTACTTTAAAGTGCGTGGAAACTAAGTAATGTGCACTACTAGGATGAAAATGTGGTTATAAAGTATCATTCAAGTAGTATTGATAGAAAATTTTGTAGCTACAACCGGATGGTACAGATAATTATTAATGTTAATCATATGCAATCCTCTACTCCATTCTTACTCCTCTATACCCAGTCTTCTCTTGTAGACTTTGTTGTACTTCTGTTTTGATATCATTCATTCAATTCAATTCATTTTTTATTTCATTCTCATTTTCTTTCCAACAAAACATAACACGAGGTAAATCAGAAAATCCATCATAAGCATGTATACAGTACAAAGTGCGAAGGATTAACGATATACAACAAACTAATAGAGATGAATCATGTATACATACGGGAAAATACAAAGTTATATTTTGAGGAGGAAATAAAAGAGAACTGAGAGGTCCACTAAAAAGCAGTGCTTGTAGGTTGTGGACCACTCAAGAATTTCTTCCAAAAATACACATACAATTACAAATACATTACACATATGCACAACAACATGGCATAACTAAACTAAGGAGATACAATCGAACGGAATGATGGGACAAAAACAGAATTAGTGGAAGAAAGGGAAAGGAAGAAAGAGAGAGAGAGAGAGAGAGAGAGAGAAATGAGAGAGAAGGGGGGGGGGAGAGGGAGGGAGAGGAAAGATAGAGAATGCCTACACGCTGAACAAGAGAAACGGAAGAGAGAATTGATGAGGTGCTTCGAACAGCTGGTGACTGCACACAGCTGTGTAGAAATTATGCAAATAACATGCCGTATTTCATTGCCTAGTAATGCCGTTTTTCACTGCGTAATAATGAATTAAATAACCGATGATGACCCTCATGTTTGCTGTAACCTGTATAGGTAATGAAAATAAATATCTTAGCTAGAATTTAACAAAAAAGATTTCAAATTACGCTTAAAAATATATAACGATGAAGAATTTTTTATTTCAGGACCTAATGAATTCCAAAATTTAGGGCCGATGTACATAAATGTGTTCTGAGCTAATAAGGTTCTCAAAAGGGGTAAGTGAAACTCATTAGAGCTCCTAGTAGGATAATCATGAAAAGATTGAAAAGATATCCACTGCATTACATTGACATTATTTTGTTCTGAATATGATCATATTTTACAGTTTGATTACAACCAACTCCATGGTCCACTCCTACTTTGCTAATAAATGTTTTTGATTGTTAAGATTGACATTGATCTAGAAGGCAACCAGCTTATCAATGGTGCTCACATGATCCAATGCTCTGCTCTGCTCAACACATTTATTTGTCTTCAGCACTAAATAGAACACATCTATGACTGTCAACATGTGACTAACAGTAAAGGGCCTTACAACTTTCCTTGATAGTATAGATTGAATTCAATATCACTATAGCCATGCTGATATATGACAGAGAAATGAGTTGTGCATGTATGATGCCCCAAACCTCATCTTTATGACCCATATCTATTTTTCATAGACCGTATTCAATGCCACATTGTCAGTGCAAAGTCATGTTAAAAAAAAAAAAAAAAACCCCACAATAACAACAACAAATGAATACGAGAACAACAAAGCAAATAGAGGAAAGATCTTGAAATCATGATTGTATTAAAACTACAATGAAGTGTGGCTTAAAAGTACTCACCATCAGTGAAATGATTTCGTAACACTGATTTATGTGTTCATTGTTTTGATGCAGTGTCCAAATGTGTGGTCTGGGTGGCCTGAAACACAACACAGTAGTGATGGGCTGGCCCTATGGCTGGAGACACAACCCAGATGAGAAATCATGGAAAGTCTTCCTGGGTAAGAAAGCTTAACTCACGTCACTGGCTATGCTTTCTCTAGTCAGGCTCTCGTAACTTGTGGCTTTATTTTTTGGGTAGTATGCCCAAGGATATCTTGCAGTTGTATTCGTCAAATACTGTATGTCCCCCCCAAAAAAACTTCAACGGCACCTCTGGACCTCTGCAACGCTAACTTTAAAAATAGTGAATCAATCCAAATACAAGTTCAGGGTATGAAACTATAACTTCTAACCCACATCTTACAGAAAACCCATCTGATTTGTTTCAGTGGTCAAAGAGAAATGAGGGTCTTTATAGAGCATGTCAGGAATCCCTTCCCTCCAAGTTCTGTCCATTGTGTTCACACATTAATATGCAGTTCCAAGAGCACCCAAGTGCTAAACTTGGAAGAAACAGACCCTTGACATAATTTACAACAATCCATATTTTTTCTGTGACCACTTAACCAAATTGAATGGAGTTTTCTGCAAAATATAGGTAAGATATTACAATTTTAGACCCTGAAATAGCATTCAGACAGTTTAATCATATTGACAGTTATCAATGTGGAAATCCAATTGTAAATTTTTGGGACATACTGTACAGTCATGATTCTCAGCCTAAATGCCTTTGTGTGATGTTTACTTTGGTGGTGGCTGTTTTGATGCCACAATTTGAGAATCTGGATGTCTTACTTATCAGAGTCTTGTGACTTAGAACTCGTCCAAATCTGGTGATAAAAACAAAGCTTCTTGAATGTATGCTTGTATTCAAAGTGTACCAAATGGCAGAGAACACCCCAGTTAAAGACAGTGCTCATTTTCTCACACATGCTTTATTCTCCTGTGATGTTTGATAGTGCATGTACAGAATATGCACGAGAAAAGGTGAGCTCTATGTTGGAAGTTTATATGGACCTCAGAAATCAAATGTAAAGAAGTACCTCTGTTATTGGCACCAATATGATTTTATTGTGATCAAACTGGTGAGATGGTATTGGTTAATTTGCTGCAACAGATACTGTGCGTGTAGTGTCAGCCAGTCACAATGCCCTGCTAGTGGTCAAGAACTGTCAGCTGTTTCCTGCCAACAACGAGAAGTTGGACGCTGGGTGCATCGATGTCTGGTGGATTGTCCGTATCCTTTTTATTTACAGTCGCTTGTTCCCTACTTCAGTCAATCATGGGATAATTCTAACCACACTGACAGTCATGTTGATGTTGAATGTCTCTCATGACATTTCTCAGGTTTAGGTAATGCTTAGTAAATTTCCAATGAGTTGTACATTTAGGTTTGGGAACGGGTGAGGTTACTTGACTTTTGGAAAGTGCCCACCCCCTTTGGTCTGCCATATGGCAGGGCTCGACACTAACGGTGGCCCGGTGGCCCAGGGCCACCAAAAACGCACATCGGGCCACCAAAAATTCGGAAATGAAGATTTTGGTGTCCCGATCGGGCAACCAAAAAAAGTCAGATGTTTGCCTTTACTTTTGGAAATGAACAGCGGTAACAATCGGCTCCGTAAGATGCTAAAATAAATTTCAGATGTTTGTTTTTGATTTTGGAAATGAATTTAGGCATGGGTACCTGTATCACTTCAGTAATGCTTAATATTTATTTTTCTATGTTTAGCAGGACTATGTTTAGTAGTTTTTCTAATGTTTTTCTTGATTTTTTTTCGGGCCACCAGATTTTACTTTCGGGCCACCAAAAAATAAAAATCGATGATTTTGGTGGCCCGATCGGGCCACCAAGAATAAAAGTTAGTGTGGAGCCCTGCATATGGTATGAAAAAGATTAAGTTTTCTATATTTGAAGACCATGACAAGTATGTGTGGGTGTGGGTGTGGGTGTGAGTGGGGGGAGGTAGGGGTGGAGAATGTTTGTTTCTTATTATCTTGAGACTATTTTGAGCACTTTAAGACATTCCATACGCAATAATTTTGTAGATTTTAAGGACATAATCAGTTCATCTAAAAAGTAGTGTGTATTTCATAAACTCTCTTGTCTGGTATTTAGAAATATAATGCAGTTAGGGGCCACTTTCATAGAGTAAATCAAATTTTTCACAACAAAAATAAGACCCATATGGAAAGGGGAATCCTTGTGTGCTAGTGTGTGTATGTGCATGCCTCTCTGAAGTATATATAGGCTTGTGATCGTTTTTCATATGGAGTCGGACCCGTGTGAATTCTCAAAAAGCATGTTCACATCGTTTGAAGTCAAACTGCTCCAAGCATACATCCCGTGCAGAAAAATCGAATGTCAGAATGTCAAAGGTCAAAACGGACAGATACTTCCTGATGATGATTCATCGAACGATGTTGCTAGATGCAAAGCTAGGGGTGTGGCCATGGAATGATGCAATGTGATGAAAGTTAGATGGAAGGGACATTTGAAGCAGTGATTTTTGTAAGAATCCTTGACCATCTCCTCTGCAACAGATGATGGTGGCATGTTGATGCTGCTCCCCTTTCTACTTCGACAGCACAAGGTGTGGAAAAACTGCCGCATGAGGGTCTTCACCGTTGCACGTGAGTAGACCACAATTTTGATGGCCCTCTCCACCCTTTTGCCCCCTCCTCCAATAGTTTCCAGATCCACTGTGTGATATTACTGTTACCAAAGATACACAATAAAGTGTCCATAATGTTTTTTTTTGTTGTTTTTTGGTTTTTTTTTTAGTACGAGGATTTTCGATTTTAGTCATTGTACAACTTACAATACATGATTCATCTTATAAAAGTTGAAGCCAGTGATGCTGTAGAAGCAGTACAGGTGTTAAGGAAATGTTGAAAATATGGGAAAATATGTAGATAGAGGGGGGAAGACAAATCAGAATTTTGAGCCACCCAAAGCTATTACTATGCTTATACAGATATTTTTGCTACACAATAACCTCAATAGTGTTCTCTTTCTATCTAGAAATATGAATGCAGCTCATTTTAATTGTAGAATCTGTTCCAATCCCATTCAAAGTTCACACTAAAAAAATGCAAAGAGAGCATTTCATTTTATTTTTGATGTTTTTGGAAGGGGATGGGAGGGTTATTTCTGTAACTTATGTTGATAATGGGAAGGGCAGTTTCCTGTAGCAGCCAAGACTATTAGCAAAATGAGCTTATGTACATTTTGTTTTGCTTGATGTTTTCCAGAAATGGAAGATAACAGTGTCCAGATCAAAAAGGACCTTTCAACGTTCCTTTATCACCTTCGCATCCAGGCTGAGATTCAAGTAGTAGAGTTGGTAAGTGAGAAATGTGTAAACCTCAAAGCCTTTCCCAATGGAAATTTCCTGTCATTAAAGAGTAAGCATTGTCTTTAGTGTTCTGACAGTGACAGACACCTGGAGAAATTTGCCCACAAGTAATTGACATTAGAAAGACAGGAAGTTCCTAGGCAGCAGATTAAGAGTGTGTTCATGTCTCATTTACACACCTGACCTCCTATATATATATAAATGAATTTTTTGTAAAAGATTATTTTCAGGAAGACACCTCCTTAAAAGTAAATTCTTGCATTCCATTGCTTCCCAGTATGTACTGTGGACAGCAGCATTGAAATATCACTCCAAAAGACTGAACTCTGGCTTTTTTTTTATTTTAAAAAAAAAGTCCTATGGTTCAAGGTCATTGTTTGATTTGATTTGATTTTGATTGATTTGATTTTATTGTTCCACATTTCAAAACATCAAACATGATACGATCGATTGAACATAAGATCGAACATAGCGTCGTAAATTACAAAAAATACAAGAGAAGACAATTTAACAAACATGAAATGTGGGGACCTACTAAAAAGCAAAGCTTGTAATGTATGGGTCCCTGTATATATGAAAGTGTTGGTCTTCTTAAACAACCTAGAAACGAAAACTATGAAAGGAAGGAAAGGGACGTAAAAGAAAAGAGAGCAAAAAGAGCAAAAGAAAGGAATAAAATATACGAAAGCATAGCGAAATACAAAGTAGCCACCTGTAACGCGTTTATAAGACTCCTTGTCACCCGAGCAACACAGTTACGTAACTGTAAGAATGCGCAAAAACGCACATGATACATAATGATTCATTAATTCAGGAATAGCCTTGACATAAAGGACTCAGTAAAAACAAAAAAACAAAAGGCAAACATGGAATACATATGATAAACAACGAATCTGATAAAGAAGAGGGAGTTCAAATAAAATTGCATGTTGTATTATTAGATATAAGCCTGCACAAGGGATTTTTTTAGTTTACGTTTAAAACAATTCAATGACAACGATTCAGTAATGTCGGAGTCAAGGCTATTCCAGAATGTTGGACCTGTATGTACTATTGTTTTAAGAGCAAATGCAGTTCTCACGGGAGAAAAGTGAAATGAATTTTCCTGTCTTGTAGGGTAGGAATGTATAACTTTATTTTTTACAAACATGGGAGTGAAAGCATAAGGTAATTCGTCTTTAGTTAACTGGTACATAAATATCCCAAGGGAGTAAGAATATATATCAAAAATCTTTAAGAGGTTATTACTTTTGAACAGAGGGCTTGTCGGTGCTAAATAATTGGTACAATTGATAATCCTTACAGCTCGCTTTTGTATTCTAAAGATAGACTCCAGGCGTATTTTGGAACAATTCCCCCAGGCCAGTATGCTATAATGAAGATACGGCAATAACAAAGTCGAATATAAGGTACGTAATATATATGTGGGGAAAACATGCTTAAGCTTCTGTATAACACCCAAATTTCTTGATAATAACTTACATAAATGATTTGTTTGTTCCTGCCAAGATAATTTACAATCAATTAAAAGACCAAGAAATTTAACTGAATTTGTCTGTTGTAAGTTTACTCCTGTGATTGAAATTGAGCCAGGTAAACAAGTGATTGTATTACTAAACACCATAAAATTAGTTTTGTTTAGATTTAGGGATAATTTGTTACTTTGAATCCAATCATTGACGTGATTCAACTCAGAGTTAAGCATATCAAGTAACTCAGTAGGATTTTTGTGCGTCAAAAAAAGACTTGAATCGTCCGCAAACAAGAGGAAAGAAAGGAGTGCTGACGACCTTGGCAAATCATTTATGTACACAATAAAAAGAAGTGGTCCCAAAAGGGAGCCTTGTGGAACACCACACGTTATATTTGCTGTGCTTGAATCAGAATCATTAATGTGTACAAATTGTGATCGATTTGTGAGGTAATCTCTGAACCACTCCAAGGCGCTGCCACGAATCCCGTAATGAGACAGTTTGTACAGTAATATTTCATGATCAATTGTGTCGAACGCCTTGGAGTGGTCCAGAAAAACTCCAACAGTGTGAGATTTAGCTTCGATAGCTTGAACAACTTTATCTAACAGCGTGAGAGGTCGAATGTTTTTTGCGAAAACCAAATTGAGTGTCTACTAAGATATCATGGTCATTTAAAAACTTGATAGTTCGGGAGTAGACAACTTTTTCAAGTACTTTGGAGAATGATGATAAAAGAGATATAGGTCTATAATTGCCCAGGTCGTCCTGTCTGCCTTTCTTAAAAACAGGAATAATCTTGGCAACTTTCATTTTACTAGGAAAAACACCAGTTGTTACAGACAAATTGAATACATGGGTCAAAGGTGCGGCTACTTCATAAATGATTTGTTTAAGAAGAAACATTGCAATACCATCATAACCTGAGCTTTGTTTAGCTTTAAAATTATTTACAATATCAATGACATCCAATGCATCTACGGGCGTGAAAAATATAGAACTAGGATTGGGATTCACAAGAAATGAATGAAATGTTTTTTCCGTTAAAGGAATATTTCTGGCCAAATTTGACCCAATATTCACAAAATACGTGTTGAATGCTTCAGCAATACCATGGGAGTCATCAATTATCGTTCCATTTTGTATTATTTTATCAATTCCCAGTTTCTTCCATCATTCTTTTTTAATACATCATTTATAACTTTCCAAGTAGACTTGATATCATTTTTATGGATTTGAAATTGTGCAGGAAAATAATCTTTTTTTGCTTTACGTAGCACAGAAGTCAAAGTATTTCGGTAAGCTGAGTATTTACGTTTTGCTTCTTCTGTACCACTAGACTTATATCTATAAAATAAATTGTTTTTACGATTTATAGATCTCAAAATTGATTTGGTGATCCAAGGACTTCTTGGGATTTTTTTATAATTCAATTTGATCGATGAAACTGGGAAATGAGCATCATATAAACGCAAAACAATTTCATTGAATATATCAAACGCTATATCAGCGTCGTTCATATTATAAACAGCAGACCAGTCGGTATGATCAAGACTCATTTTAAAACTTTCTATACGTTGTTGTGACATTACTCGAAATCCCTTTTTATTATAATTTGTTTTACCTTTTTCAAAAATATCGTGTAACGTCACAAATATAGGAAGTGATCCGATATATCAGAAACAATGATTCCTTGATCAGCAACGTGAGATAAATTTGTAAATATGTTGTCAATTAGTGACGAAGTTGTATCAGAAACCCTTGTTGGTTTCGTGATACAAGGTATAAATGAATTGTACATCATTGTATCTAAGAATTCCTGACACTGGGGCTTTTCATTATAACAAAATAAATTAACATTAAAGTCTCCCATCAATATACAATGCCTGTTCATAAGAGAGGGAGAGTCAAGTATAGTTTGCAGTACACCGACAAAATCGTTAAAATTACTATTTGGTGGCCTGTAAATTTCTCCAACTATAAGGTTTTTCGCATTCGGTATAACAATTTCTATAAAGACACATTCAATCATATCAGAAACTTGGCAAAATGTTTCCATAACATTAAACTTGACATCATCTTTAACAAACAAGGCCACACCACCACCATGCTTACGTGTTCTATCCTTTGAAACTAAAGTGTAGCCGTCGATACATACCAGCGAATGAAGCGGATCATGCAACCAAGTTTCGCAAAGACCAATAACTGAAAAAGTAACTGATGAAAGATTTAAAAGTAATTTTAATTGATCAAAATTTTTACTTAAACTTCTCACATTATGATGCATTACAGAAAAACTATTACGTGAAGAAAAAGTTTCGCGGTGTACCAGCTGTTGTGGTAAAACATATTCAGTGGTTATATGAGGTACAGCTGCATCATTTTCGTCATATATTAAATGTAAGTCAGGCATTTGCTCATGTAAACGATGAATAACATCAGACTGAAAATACACCTCATTTGTTTTGTGAGACGTAGTATAATTACTGGCAAGAACTGCTTCTACAAAATCATCGTTTGACAGTGACTGCATTGGAAGACTATCCATTATGATGAACTATCGGGGAATCAACACAACGGATTGCAAAAGTGTAGAGAATTCCATCTCCATGACTACCACGCAATTCACGAATAGCAAAGAACACTATCAACAAGTACTCAGTGTGCATGAGTAATATCAATGCTTGCTTACAATCAGTGTTACGTAATCGAATGCTGATGAAGAGGAAGGTAGGTTGCTCGGGTGACTCGGGCTTAATGTGAATACATGAAATTTGGTTACGGCGCATGACATTTACATATCGTATAACAGGTGCGAGAAATGGTACCCGGTCATTTACCAGTGAGAAGGATTCATACATTGCAAAGTAAATTGCTATCACTAAAGAATAGAGGGAGTGGAACATTGTCATATCGTCACCCTGTGTACGAGGTAAAACTCCAGGTACAAACTCAAAATTTGTACAGCACAGGGATTCACAAAATGAAATAAAGAATGCTACCGACACGATACGAACGCACAAAACCATGGCCTCAACGGGTACTGATTGAGCTAAAAAAAACAACAACAACAACAAAGGAGGTTCAATCCACCTGTATCAGAATATTGTGCTGTTACATTTATTTATAAGCAACAACTACGACAAATATCATGTGTTATATGCTGCTATTTTAAGAGAATAAAATAAATGTGCCTACTTTACATGAATATCAGCAACTTTCAATGTAAATCAAATTTACCTATAGTATCATACGGATGCAGTTATCCTGTTGTTCAATTCACTTGAAGTGTGACATTTATAGCTTGTATAATTTGAATCTAAAAGCTAGTCTGAATTACACACAAAAGAAAAAAAATGGCGTCGGATTGATGTAACAAGCAGAGTGCTGAGAAAAATAGCTATGATATCACATAATAGACTCAGACTAGATGTGAATTTGACAACTACCTGGTAATCAATAATGAAAATCTCTCACCACTTATTCAATGTAATGGTCCCATGGCGCTGTTTTCTGGCCCTTATCGCGTGACTCCAGGATAAGTTGGGTTCCTACCAAGCGGATTCGTGTAGACTTTCCGTGGTCCTTTCTCAGCTTGTATGCGGCGGATTCAAGTTCGTAGCGACGGGCTTTGAGCTTTGGGGGGAGGTCTGTTTTCACGTTAAAGCATGGCCGGGTCTCAGGCGAACGATGTCTGGTCTCAAAAGCGTGAAGAACGGCGTTCCTATCAAACATCGAGACGAATCGCGCGATAATCGGGTCGGGGGTCTTCGGGGTATCTCCACTGGGTCCTGTGAGATTTGGTCGGGGTTTGCGAGGCAGGCGATGTACGTTCGCGAAAAGCATCGCGGAGGTTTCTTCGTCAGAGAAGCCAAGCTGCTTGATGGCGCCACGAATATCCAGCAGTGCCTGGTTGGATGTGGGATTCTGGGTTTCGGCCTTAATCCCATAAAACAGCAAATTTTGTTTCCTGTCGTGTATTTCCATTGCTGTCATTGCATCAAACAGATCCTTTTCCGTTTTCTTCCTGTCTTTCTCTAGCTGAGGTAACTTCTTGTTCTCAATGTCTGTCTACCTATCTGCTGAATCCTGCGCTGACTTTTGGAGTTCGGCAAGGGTATCGTTGATGGTTTTGATCTCTCGATGTACCTCTGCCATTCCATCATTCATTTTGTCCAACTTATCCAAGACTTGTTGCGCGAAACCGTCAAACGTGGTACGGAGTTGAGTCAGAGACTCTTCCGTAGCGTAGCTGCGTGATTTTGTGGACATGGTAGAAACAGCGTTGCGATTTTGCTGGCTATACGAACGGTTTCTCAGAAAATATGACCTCGAGCTTGAAGAAGTGTCAGAATTGTTACAATTGTCCATAATTTGGTCGAATATTCAACGCCATAAACAACGATGCAGGTGGATTTTACCTCGTAGTTACGGAGCTCAAATCACAGTACGTCCATGTTGTTTCGAGGTCACGTGGGGAGTTGTGAACCATTTCTAACAATGAACTTGGCTTATTGCAGTGAAGGTTGACTTGACCTCTTTGTTGGACTTTGTATGTGTCTTTCCCTCTCTCCATGGCTGTTTCCTGTGCCTGCCATGATTTAGAACGACTGCGACATCTCGGCCTACACCTACGAACGCACGCTGAGGATGGAGCAGAGGAACGAGATGCTGAAACAGATGAAGCTGTCCAAGAAGGAAAGCCGAATGGAGGTCAGTCTCAACTTTGAATCAAAGCAAGACCATGATGGGGAATAGATGTAAAAGAAAAAAAAAATGTATAGAGTTTAATAGAATTTGATAGAAGTTTACAATTTTAAGAAAGCTAATTGTTATTCAATTTCAGTTCATTTTTTCAATAATCATGTCTGGTTGTTATTAACCATGTCTGATTGAATAATCATATCTTATTGTTGCGGAACATTTCTAAGTGGATAACTATATATCTGCTTAAAAGATCATATCTGTCACTGTCAGGTAAAATTGACATCTATTATGAATGATACCCAAATGCATTTTGTTCTAGATGTGTGTTGATGATGAGGGATTCATTATGTATAGAAGAGGAGCAGTTGCCAATACATGGTCTCTTTGATCTCTGTGTATGTTTGCCAAATGCAGTTAAACTGTTAATACCATTTCTCATTTAGTCACCGTCACATACTTTCAGAGCTCAAACTTCATTCAGTAACAAAACTACCAAGCCAAGTTTTACACAGAACTCTCGGGTGGATGAGTGGAATTAATTTTTTAGGGCATGTGCTCCTTTAATTGGTTTTGCAATAGAGTAATCGTTTGACTGGCCAAAATAGGAAAGTTTGTGTTTTGTTTTTTGTCATGTCACAAGAGTGTACATAAAATGTGTACTGAAATGCATACTTGTGATTATGATAGTGTAGATAGATAGATAGGTAGGTAGGTACAAAGTAGGTAGATAGATAGAAAGATAGATAGATAGATAGATAGATAGAGAGATAGATAGATAGACAGATAGACAGATAGATAGATAGATAGATAGATAGATGAATATAAAGATAGATGGATATATGGATTGGCTGTAACAGGAATTTCATCATTACAGTGTTTGTCATATAGGGGAGTGCACTGTGTAGATGGATAGATATCATGTACATAGGTAATTTGATTGCTGCTTTCTTTTTACATGAACTCTAGGCACAAGCCATCTTCGATCACC
This sequence comes from Diadema setosum, assembly GCF_964275005.1. Taxonomy (NCBI): domain Eukaryota; kingdom Metazoa; phylum Echinodermata; class Echinoidea; order Diadematoida; family Diadematidae; genus Diadema; species Diadema setosum. Next base: position 14,256,209 of record NC_092693.1, on the reverse strand, counting down.
ACCACATGAGCTCAGGCATGAATTCTCCGAAGCAGAAGCGAAGTAACGGGAAGTCCGTGTCCTTCGACCTCCACACCAGGGAGTCGCCCTTTGACATCGAGGTGGTCAAGAAGGAAGGCGAAGAAGGTGAGGAGGAGAAGAAGGAGGGAGAGGCCGCTGACGCCGTGGACAGCCCACTGGTCATTCTGGAAGAGGACACCCACGTGCCGCCCAAGACTAACGGCAAAGGCGCAACGGACATGTCGCAGTTTAAGGGTCTCATGCATCTAGAACCGTAAGTGCAACACAGAATGCTGCTTTGGTGTTATTGATATGCAGTGTCGTACTGCGCAACAAATTAAAATGAGATTCACTGTGGCATGAGTCGTATACGTTTTGCTCACTACACACTGGTGAAGATGGTTCCATGACTCTCTTCACAGATTATAATGTATTCTTCCAGCATATACTTTTCAGTGCAGATCATTTGAGGGATAGAGAACAGTGGGATATTTCATGAAGATAAAACAAGACATGACATGTCAAGGAAATTGCATGTTACATGCATCTAGTTATGTGGTTGGATGTTCATGTGCCTTTTTTTTTTTAGGACATTTCAAAGCACATCACCAGCTCCTCATATTGAAAACTATCGGCTGCTGTGAGAGACATGGTGGTGAGATCACAATGTGCATCTAGTACTGGAAAATTTGCAATTTAACTTGTCGAGATTACATTGAAAGTTGACTGTGCCCACTAAAACATACAATCCTGGCTCATAGCTCATTGTGGCAGGCGTAATTTAAGACACAGCTCCTCTGTTGACCAGTTAGATCCCATGATAAAGTATTAATTATACTGTGTGCTCTAGAGTGCAGAGCTCTTTCAGCAAGAACAGTGAAGAGCTGAATTTTAGGCTGGCTTACATATGCACAGGTATATCTTTTATATCAAAATTTCAAACAACCCTTAGGTATATCTTTATTTAGCTATTTGTATGCTGGTCTGCAAAAAATGTATAGACAGTCCAATGGTCAGCCACACAAAATAACAGCCGTCAGGAGCTCGTATGATACTGTAGCAGACTGTTAATAAATAGGCTGTAATTGACCAATGCCATATGTACTCATTCATTTTGCTTTATTTCTCTGGTAGGTCTATGGGCAATGTGCGTAGGATGCACACTGCTGTTCGACTCAATGAAGTCATTGTGGAGAAGTCACATGACGCGCACCTCGTTATTCTCAACCTCCCTGGTCCGCCCAAACATGCCTATGCAGAGCAGAACTGTATCCTTTGATCACATGCTATGCCAGAGTGCTTTGGCACTCTCCTTTTCACTGTAGCTAAAAATGTGGCAGAGATTTATGGTGTCTACTTTCTAATTTGTTTAGATGAATCAAGAACCCAGTTTCGTGCTTCAGAATAGTTCTAAAAATGTGAGTTAGGGATAGAAACAACTAATGTTACTTTGTTAATCAGTCTTATCAATGTCAAGTATTGTTGGATATACAAAATGTGAACAATAGTTCTTTAAATAAGATTGTTTTGAGAATGAACCATTTTCAGTAATGGTTTATTGAGAAAAATAGTGATATCTTCGTATATTTTAGGCGTTATGGTGAAATTTTTATATGGTTGGATTTTTGTGATACAACTGACATACACATATGCATCAAATATGATTAATGGAACATTTCTTAAATCACTGCTCCCAATAGTAAAGAGTTCCTTTAAACAATGATTAGCTGGGCTAGGGGGATTAAAGGTGGCATGACTCTGTAAGAGAGGACTGCAAGCATTGTTGAGGAACCTCTTGGTGTAATATTATTGTCAAATATTATCATTAGCAGCAGCACCATCATCATAACTTGAATTTTGCCTATTTTTAATTCTGCAGAATCAAAACATTAGATAGTGTTGCATTATGCTAGTTGAAAAATATTGAACAAAGAGGAATCCAGAAAGAAGCTTCCCAACTGATTTTGAAGAATAACTGTGATGGCACGTTCCTCTTTAGGGAATCTCTTTCCCGAAACTCTTCTCTGTCCTGTCCACAAATTTTCTTGACCGATTGCCAACAGACATGGAGTACCTTGAAGTCCTGACCGAAGGTCTTGACCGCGTCCTCATGGTCAGGGGAGGTGGACGTGAGGTCATCACCATCTACTCGTGATTGCTTCCCTCCCGTCGCTACCCTGCCCCCTCGATGGTCCGTCTGTCTCTCCCCCCCGCCCTCTCTAATGATGCCAAAGATACCATGCCATGCGTCTTCATCGTCCTTACAGTGTCCTGTGGAGTTTCAGATTGTCCCGTGGAGTCTCAAAGCATCTCTCTCTCTCTGTCGGTGTGCTGGGTTGAAACCCTGGGGAGCAGGAGAGGAATGAGAGAGCATCGCAGGGAGCAAAGGGTTGGGTCGTTTCCGTGTTTCCTCTTGTAGCGTTAGATGTGCAAAGTGTTCTAGGCAGTTTTCTATCTGCAATGAGTCTGCTGAAATTTACGTGTCAGCTGAATGTTTTAAAAAGATATTAAATAAATACGATATTGCGTGATTACTGACCTATTTCGACATGACATAAAATGGAGGTAAAAGGATATCTCTGTTTGAAGATGCACAAATGTAAACAAGGAAAAAGATAATACATTTTTGTCAGTATTGTTGTTTTCAAAACCAAGTAACCATTCAAAAATGTTTGATATTCAACCTTTTCTGTTCCATTCTATAGTTCCTGCCATCTTGAACTGTTAACAGCTTGGGTTTACAGGGGCATTCTCCATTGTTTTGATTGTGAAATCCCTTGCTGTACAAAAAGCCTACTAAGTGATGACTGATGAAAGAATGATGATCTTCAAATTTTTGTAAAATATAGAAATGAATAAAGTGTAATAGGAATGCAAGAGGAAGATGAGTAGATCTCCTTATTAAACTTTCGTCCATCAGTTCTGAGCTTGAGAGGATATCAGGAGTGTAGTTGTGGGTTAGTACAGATTTAAGAAAAAAAAAATTATTTATGCTACAGCTCATCTGCCCTTCTAGTGAGACGTTCTTACCATGACTACCATTTCTGGAAGTGTTATTTTTTTTTTCCAAATGGTGAAATCACATCTAAAAAGGGTAGGATTTACAAGAGACATGAAAAATGCAGACTTGTTGTAGATGTATAGGTATGCATGTCTACAAGTGTTTGTTCATCTGTCTGTCCGTCTCTCTCTCTCTCTCACTATGATGTATATAAACAGTTTTTGCAGGATCTCAAATGCACCACAGTACTGTAAAGCAAGAAATGTTCGCGGCATGAAGTTTTCGCAAATTGGAGCTGATGGCCTTTTTCGTGGCATAAAATTTTCATGAATTGCCACTGGCATTCAATGCATATACTGTAGACAAGCTTGGCTGTCACAAAATTTGCGAAATTAGAATGCATGCGAACATTTCTGGTGTTACAGTAGTTATATCATGTGCATATGGTCCATGCAAGAATTTAAGCAAGAGTACATGACTATGCCCTATAACCAAAAACAAAGTCAGTGACCGGATTCCAGTTCAGTTCGTCCAATAGCAAATCATGTTTGCAGGTTACGAATGCAATGTGTACAAAACAAGTGCATGTGTGTGTTCAAGCATGCAAGGCTTAACACATCTTTTCTTTCATGGCCCATTTGGATCACCAAAATCATCCAATTTGAGTTTTAGGTGGCCCTGAAAATGAAGAAAATGACATGAATAAAATTATTTGATTGAGAAATAATGATAGTAAAAATGATTTTGCCAAATTAAGCCGAAAAATATACTTGAATTTTGAAGCGAGAAGACTAGCACTGATCACGGAGGCACCTACTCGAAATGCATGCAGTTTGATATCAAGCACTGAGCCGCAAGTCATTTTTTCTGTTCTGGATGAAAAAAACGCGTAAAAACAATGTACACATGTGAAAAATTTTGGTGGCCCATTTGGGCCAATGAAACATAATTTCTTAAAAATTGGTGTCCCCCGGGCCACCATTGATGTTGAGCCTTGATATGATTAAATATGAATATATATGTGAACTGATGCATACACATAATGCTCTATGAACAAAGAAAGAACTATTAGTATGTTGAGGTCATAAGCAATTTAAAGTCAAGACAGCTCCTTCTCTTCCTAACTTTGATCAGATGTCTTTTTTTTTTTCTGTGGTCTGTTTGAAATTCGTGCAAAAGAATTCATGGCATGAAATGATGGTGCTTCTGGATTATTCGTTTCCAAACATTGAGTGATCATTATGCGTTCGTGTTCACTCAAAATTGTGTTTTGTGCACTGTGAATGCTGAAATGTGTTTGCATCTGTCTTCAAATGTGTATGCAATTCGTGAGAATTTTCTTTCTAGCAACAACTGCCTGAAGTTGCTGAAGTGTTAAGTACGTAGAAGTATAAAAGCAAAAGAGTGATAGGCTTTGTAGGTGCACAAATAGATCAGTGAATGCTATGCAAGGTAGTGCCTGGTATTTTCTCCTTGTTTTTTGTTTTTTTGTTGTTTTTTTTTTCTGCATGATAAAGATCTTCCTTGACTGTGATCCAACTATATGTCTTGGGAGAATTATGATAGTACTGAGTAGTTCTCCAGACTCTTGATTGTTATCCTACTAGATTTGGGATTTTGTTTGTTTTATTTTTAATTTTGTACCATCATCTGTGGCATATTTAGTCAATTATTCTTGGTTGGTTGAATGGTTTAATACGTGCATGCACATGTGCAACAGGTTTTGGAGGTGATGCCACACACATCTCTCTAGTGTGTTGTACTAATTGAAGTGCATCACATGATTTTGACATGTATTAGCTGTGGCATTAAGTTGTTTTACACATTCAGATTATCTTTGATTTATTGCTTCTAGATATACTGTATGTTCATATCATATACTTATATGTATACATGTGTGTGTGTGTGTGGGTGGGTGTAGCCATTTAAGTTATTGTTTCATACTGCAGATATTTTATATTCTGTGATTGATATAACGAAGATAACTCTATTTTTCAGATTTTTGTGAAAGATTTAGCTTTCAGTTCATTGTCAGTCTTTATTAGTGGTTTGAATGTACAGACCAGTTTCGAGAGCTCATGTTATCTTCATAACGTTCTTAGAGGCTAGTACGCATGTGAGAGGAAAATCAAAGTCAACTTTGGTATTGTGCAGTTCAGCAAATGAATCCGTGATTATCCAGCTAATTTTTGTGCTCAGGACTCGTGAATCAAAGGTCATAGCTGAATTATTGTTTGTTTGTTTTTTAATACATTTGATGTGTGCTTCCCCTGGGGCCAGTTTACACAGTGCAGTTGTCGGAAATTGTTTCTAGAGTCGCTCTTGCCCACAAGTGGGTAGCTGCCTCAAAATGTCCAAGTCCCACAGTTGCTGTGATGCCTACAACTATCGCATAAACCATGGAAACTGTGCCTGCAATAGCAGCAGCTAATACATCACGACCAAGCAGCTGCTGCCAAGCTGATTGCTGTGGTGGTGGTAGCGCAGCACTTTTTAAGCTCCGATTGTTGTAGGTGCTGTGAGACAATGCTCGTGAGGTCTTTATGCTCTCAGCATTTTTCAGCTTGATTTCGTTGGTTGCAAAGTTGAGTTGATGTGTTCTAAATAGCTCTTTTTCCAAGAGTTTTATTTTGTTTGGAGCATGAGCTTTGTTCTGTGGATTTCTCAGGAGGAGAGTGAAAGATTCAGTGTGTTCCAGCCAGTTGAAATCCATTTCACTTGCACCTTGCATACCTGTGAAGAAGAATGTACTTAGGATAGAGTGAAAGTAGAGAAGCAATGGTTGATGTAGATTTTATTGGTTGTTATCATAGTAAAAGTGGTATTTGTGATGTTTTATGAGGTTTGTGAGTAAAATAGTTTTGTTCTGTGTTGGTTTTATGCCCCCTCACGAAGTACATAGCATATTGCATGTGTATACTGCGTACCCCTTCAGAAAAAAAGTCTGCGCTATTCAACCTCTGTGTAGCCGTAAGCCGTAAGGGTCATGCTGTTTACCAGTTGGTTGTAAAGTTGAGTTGATGTGTTAATTGAATTTACTTATCACATAGAGGTCATCAAGTAATTTTATACTGATGAAATTTTGTTTTTTTTTTGTTGCAAATGAAGCTGAAATCCTGAGGAAATAGTCTTTGAGAAATAAATCCTACTGTACTTCCAGCCGTGCTTCATATGTACCATAGTGTTTCAGTGGCAAATGCTTGAACATTTCAAGTTTTGAATATGTGTGTTTGTTAGATATGCTTTGAATTAAGGCCCTGGTTTTGGAATTTCATTTCAATTGAGTGTGAAGTTTGACCTGTTTTTTTTTTTCAGTATTACAAACCAAATTCAGAGGGGGCCATGTATACTGGCTGTACTTGGACCATTGTTTTTTGTGTTTTTATATGACAGTTTTAAAGAAGCTATGGTACTTAAATCCTACTCAATGTAAAATTCTAATGATTGAAATGTATTTTTCTATTTGGAATTCCAAATTTATTGATGTGTACATATTGGGTCTCAATGCTGTGAAGCAAATATTTTACTCTGCAAGCCAATGAATGAAGTGCATTTCAAGATTTAGATTTAATATGTGAATTAAAAAAAAACAAAAAACACGCACACACATGCAAAAAAGTTATGCTGTTTACTGAGATAGCATGGTGTTACCTGTAGGATTTTTAGTGTGTGTGATTTTGAGTGCATAAATTCTGTTTTTTCCTGTCATGGCTGGTGTAAAATGTGTGTTGGCTGTGCAGTAAGTCACAAAAATCAAAACACTTTGCCAAGAACTAATTACCAAGCTGTCCACACACTGCAGTGTGCAGTAGAATACCTGGTACGCAAATTGACATACCTGGTAGTATATGCGAGGGCAAGGCATGCTGTAAATGTTGTATTTTTTTCCTTTTTTTAGCAGCAGAAGTTTAGATTGAAACTCTCAAAGACCCACAACATATTTGTTTGATTGTTCTTTTAAGTGGTGGTACAGGTCAAGTGTTGTTGAAAACAAACAAGCACATGCATGGAATAGTGTGATGAGGTTCTATACAGAGAAATCACTCTGTGGCCAAAAGGGGCACCTTCGCTTTGATGTGATTTGTAGTGACTTTCCAAGCTGCACGGCTGCTTTAAAGATGTGTTTGTTTGATGATCGTTTTCCAAAGGGGCGAGATACTAATCCCATCATGAACACAGTATGTTACATCATGCATAGGTTTAAAACCAAACAGGCTAGAAGGTTGCAGCCAAGTCACAGTGTAGATGTTGATATGAGTGCCATGAAAACATGCACCTTGCTCGCTCTTGACGGCAGGAGTAAATTAAATAGTGGTGAGGTACACAGCACTATCAAACCAAGTGACAAATGAGATTTGTGTATAGCAGGGCTCGACACTAACGGTGGCCCAGTGGCCCGGGGCCACCAAAAACGCACGTCGGGCCACCAAAATTTCAGAAATGACGAATGTGGTGGCCTGATCGGGCCACCAAAAAAGGTCGGATGTTTGCCTTTGGGCCACCAAAAATAAAAGTTAGTGTGGAGCCCTGGTGTATAGTACCTCAAACTGCCATAGACAGATTTACAATAATATCAGCCAGTAAGATTTGTGTTTCATGGGGTCCCATGGCAGAGTTTAATCCTGCCACACATAACTAGCTGGCCGTGTGTTCCACTCGAGGATAGCTCTGTAAAAGGCACATTTCAGCATTTTGCAGAACCGAGATGGCGAACTTTAGTAGGTATCATGCAATATGCTCTTGCTGTTGGTCATACTGTTTCAATTATACATTTAAAAGGCACATTGCAGCATTTTGCAGAACCGAGATGGCGAACTTTAGTAGGTATCATGCAATATGCTCTTGCTGTTGGTCATACTGTTTCAATTATACTTTTTTCCCCCCAATTAATGCAAAAAGCAGGAAATAGATAGGCATCAAAAGTTAAAAGCATAGCCAAAAGTAATCGCAAATTGTAGCAATGGCATTCAAAGAGAAGAGCAAACTGCATTCAAACTTACTTCCTGTAGCTTGTTGATACAGTATTTCGTGGGCTATCATCGATCTTCCTCAAGTTCGCAACAAGATCTTTGACTTTGAACCAGTCTTTAAAAAAAAAGGAAAAAAAAAAAGAATGAGTTAATGACTGGAACACCAGGTTCATTGACACTTCCTTCCTGTAGCTAGTTAATATTTTGTGGCCTTTCCGTTGATGTTCCTCAGGTTCGCAACAATATCTGTGAATTTGAACCTGTCTCATAGCTGTACTTCAAAAGGAAATGAGTTTGTGACTGTTTACAGACTAGCTACCCCGTAAATCACAACACACACACGCATACAAGTTCGAAAAAAAAAATTGAAGTGAAATTTGTTGGAATTAAAACGGTGTTTGTAATTTATTCTGTTTTCATCAACAAAGAGTTGTCCATGTATTTAATTCTTTTGAGTCATTGTGTTTTGCAGAGATGCTTGATGTGTGTCAAAAGTGAATCCCTATTTATCTTAATTGCTCAGATATATCTGGCAGTACACTTCTTCTTTTCTTTGCTTTTTTTTTTTATTATCAACATCAAGGCAGCACACTATATTTCCGTTATAACTGAAGTCCAACCTTAAGTAGCTGCAACTCGGAAACAAATTCAATACATTCATTTTCTTCAGTATTGACAGAACTATACAAATTACTGATCTGCTTGGAAAATTGTTTAAAGATCCGTTCACCCGTGGATGTCAGTATTGCTTCAAATCGACTGAGGTGTTTGAAATAAATAGTAAGTTACGCAATGAACAACGAACTGACTTTCTGATTCGAATGTCACACAATTACACACCCTGTAGAGTTTCATATAGTTGTGTGAAACAGCAATTTCCGATTTTAGGGAGATTCATAATATGTTTGTTTATGAGAGAGAAAGCATTATACGTTTTTACCAAGGGGAAAACAACATCGGTATGCGATGGCGTCGATCGTTTTGTTTTGTTTTGTTTTGTTTTTTAGAGGATTTTAGTCTTAAAAAGTCGGCTGGGAAGGCAACGGCAAGCCGAGAGAGCGGCTGAGGCGGCGCTGTTGGGCCAGGCCCAGCCCGAGTGCGGCTGGCTGCGTCTGGAAGAGTTGGAGCAGGCTTTCCTCGTGCCCCGAGTTGATCAGACTACGCACGATGTTTCGATAGCGATCACGATCGCGATCGCGATCCTTCACCTCGATATCGGGCTTTGGTTTTGGCGGGAGGATAAGCTGTACGCCGGTCTCGATTGTGTAAAACATGCGTGGTGCGTCGTCGCCTGTAGGTGAGGGAAAGTAATGAAAGGAATTCATTTATTGAGACGAAAGCACACAAACGTCACCAAACTTTAGCGAAAGACGGGAAATACATCTACGAACGTTTTACTGCGATATGTAAATACCCATACATCCAAATAGGTCCGCATAGATAAAAGCAGCCTGTTGTTGACTTTTCTAACCGTGGATTACTTTGACAGTATTGTTGCCTTGTTTAAAAGTGTGTTTGCAACTTCCGACGAGAACTAGTTGTCGCAGTAATTTTAAACATCGATTCACAAGCACAATTCTCTGTCTGAACAAAGCAATATTCGGCAATACAGTCGAGGTAGTTTTCATGGTAACAGACTGGCATCAAGCGATCAGTTGCAGGTGATGCTATGGGGAATTTGGGAACTTCACTTTCTGTGTAAAGGGCCTGTCTCACTGGAGGAGACGTCGCCGCGACTGCCTCGAGTAATCAGTTGCCGTGGCTCGTGCAACTGGGCAGAAAAAAAAATGACTTGCGCTCTCACCAAGAAGGCGACTCCAGGGCGACGTCCGAGACGTCTCCAAGTTAAGGCGACAGCTTATTCGCCCAGAAGGCGCGGGGACATTGCCGCGAAGTCTAAATGACGTCTTCTCAGTTGCGGAGACGTCTCGAAGACGTCTCCGAGACCAGCCGGGACTGGAAAAAGTATCTGAAAAAGAAATACACCCCCCCCCCCCAAAAAAAAAAAAAAAAAAAAAAATCTAACAGGAGACGTCTCCACGACCAGTGAGATTTGAATTGCAGCCATGTTGCCACCTAGTCTTCAAACCAATGAAATACCCACTTGAAGGAGAACTCCGGCTGATTTTCAGACTTTAACGTCCATTAATCGGGAATCTATTCCATGAACACGTTTACTTATTGGGACTTACTCGACGCTCCAATGATCGTCTTGATCTTCACGCCACAAACTCGGGGCGTTGAGGCCCTCCGCTTCTTCATGGGTTTCTTCTTCGGCGGCTGAGAAATCCTCGGCGGGCCGAACTCTCCCGGAGCCAGGTAATCGGCCGGTCTCGTAGGGGCTTCGGTGGTGATAGCTTCTTCGGAAACCACGACCGACTTGTAGCTGAGACGCTCCCGAGTGAACCTGATGTGGTAAGAGATTGGAATATTGAAGGATAATGCAAGTGGCAGTAATGATAAAATACCTTTTTTTTTTCTTTCTTTCTTTTTTTTTTTTTTTTGGGGGGGGGGGGGGGGGGCTTGACTCATACGAAGTTATTTGATACAGACAGATATTACATCCGCTACAAGAATCTCCTAAGTTTGGAGGAGCCACATTTGCAAGGAGGAAAAGCAGTAGGAAAGAAGCAGAAGAAAAGAGGAAGACGAGGAAGAAAAGGAACAAGGAAAGAAAAAAGAAAAGAAAAGTAAACTATTGGCATTTAAAAGTAGTCATATTCATAGTGTCAATGTACTCGTAAGACCGGAAACTGCTGTATATTAATTTTTCGACTAATGTTAAGTGTGCAGGGCTATGCTGGTGTATACAGAGAGTAAACATCCATAGATTTGATGACTTAGTGAAATCGGTATATTACACGCGACGGATTTGATGAGATAACACATTATCTCAACTGGTGACACGAATTACTGAGTGGAATCGTTTGTGCATGGTGGAATTTGGCGGGAATTAAGAGTGATCGGTCGGTCAGCTCACTTCTTCCAGCAGTAGAGGAGAACGGTGAAGGTGTGGATCGCCGCGTCGTGAAACAACCCGCGCTCGATGATGCCGTGTTGGGCGATGTCGATGATGTCCTCAGCGATCTCCTGAGGAATATTGATCTGTCACAGGATGGAGAGTTAAATACATAGATAGAGAGATAAAGATAAATAGATAAAGGGGAGAAGTAACAAGGTATGATGTTTATGAGAGTATGAAAGAGAGAGAGAGAGAGAGAAAAGAGAGATAGGGGAGAGGTAAAAAGGGATGGAAGGTGAAAAGAAAGAGGAGGGTATTAAGAAGCTGCGAAATTTGATTTGGATTGTTCACAATCATGCTTACTTTCCTCAAACAGATGTGATGACCATCATTGTAGTGGGTCCTCTGTGTCGGCACAATCGGGCTGAGGCGCACAGTGCGGTTTAAAACTGAGTCTATGTACGGGAAGTGTACGAACAGTAAAGTTGTTCCGCAGAGAAATATCTTTCTTAAAGTAATCTAAGATTCAAATCGTTTCCTGTAGAATGACACTGATAGCTACTTGCACAGTCTGCTTTTCTTCTCGGGTTGTTTCCCTGGGTTAGAATCCATCGTGCTTACGAAGTAGTTATCAACAGGAAGGACGGGCGCGTCTCAAGTTAAGCTTTGTGGTTGCTATGGGCAACCTTTGGAATGTTGTCGTTGGATATAATGTAGGCACAGAGGTATAACAAAGTTTAAGGCCAAATAGAAAGGAAATAGCTTTGGGCAGCGAACAACCTCTTAATATACCTGGACACGTGGTGGTACAAACGAGTCGAGAAAGACGTCGATAATTGCATTGGCCTTCTTCTGCACGTATTCCTCGTCTTCTAGCGTGTACGTGCCCGCTGCCGCGGCCCGTGCCGCGTTGTCCGCCAGCTGCTTAAACCTAGAAGGGAAGGTGACATGGGGTGAATTATTTTACTATTATTTCAGCACGCAAGCAGTATGATTAAAGATTCTGATCAACACTTTATGGACTCCCGTTGGCTTCCTTTTGGGTGACGAATATATGCAAGCTATAATAAGAATAAGGGGCGGCGTATCGTAAGTATGCTGCGTATAGAATGAAGACATATGAATGAACAGATGGAAAGAATATAGATAGATGAGAGGAAAAAATAGAAAACATGGAAACATTTAGACAGCCCTGCAGATTAAATTTCAACGCAATAGACACATACTTTCGTGTTTAATGTTTTGCAGTGCACAACTTTCGGTTTAGCGCAATCAATTCTGTTTACGCATAGCTAAATAGAAAATTATCAATTGTAACAAAAAGACAACACTAACTAGTCCGCATGTCCTTTAAAACAGATCATTCCAGTGAGATGCCTTAACGAGATATCATACTTACGGATATATTGTGTACAAAGGTGATAAGTGTTATACATGACAGTTATACCTTTCGACTTCTGCCCAGAAACACAGATCGTTCTGCAACTTGTCAACCATGACGACCTTCCCGCCAATGATTCGTTTGCTTACGATTCCAGTCGTCCTTTGCTCTGTTCACATTCAGTGAAAGAGAAACAGTATTCTTGGAGTGAGCTAACAATGACATACACGGCAATGAATAACACATTCTTTAAAAAAAATCCTTGCAGAACAGCGCGATATCTACCCATACTATTGTTATAATTTGTCATGATGGATGAATACGATATAATATTATCAAAGATGATTACGAGGAGTTATATATCGTCATCACCATCATCGTCATTATCCTTACTACGATCATCGTCGTCGTCATTTCCATAACGAACGTCACCACCACTATCACGACAGTGCTCTTGATGATATGTCATTGTGTATGGGAAATGCGCAATGTAAGCATTTTGTTTTGCTTATTTTCTGAGGGTAAAGTATACAACACGTTGATATATAGCATTTCTGTAGCGTAAGCTTCGTTTGAATACAATGTATTGCTTTCAGTAAACACTTCCTCTGCAATATCATTAATCCCATCTATCCATCTCAAGCACTGTCAATACTAGTACTCTTATTCATTCCGTCCATCCATGTATTTATTGTTCCGTTTTCCCACATATCTGTCTATATCTACCTATCCATCTGTCTGTTTGTCTGTCTATCTGTCTATCTATCTATCTATCTATCTATCTATCTATCTGTCTGTCTATCTATCTATCTATCTGTCTATCTATCTATCTATCTATCTGTCTGTCTATCTATCTATCTATCTATCTATCTATCTATCTATCTATCTATCTATCTATCTATCTGTAATCATATATATACATATCAATATACCTGTCTATCTGCAATGATTTCTGACTCGTTTTCATATCATAATTATGTGATTTCCCTCTGACGTTGTCTCCTCTGGAATAAATAATGTCAACTATACTCGGCTTCGTCACATCTTCACACTGTTTATCTCAATCTCTAAGAACTTGATCTATGTATAATGCAAAAAAAAAAAGCAAAGGAAAGTGCAGATGACACCAGTGTTTACTGACTCTCCACTTCTCGCTGTATCTCTCGGCCGAGGAAGTCCTTAAAGAGAGACAGGAGCCAGGGGGTCATAAGTCCCCGTCGGAACTGGCACACGTTGGTGATGAAGATGTTCCACAGATATTTCTAGAAGACAAGAAATACGAGGGGCACAAATAAAATGATGTTATGGTATTATGGTATGATGGTATTATTATTATTATCATTATTATTATTATTTATTCAGCCGAATGAAAATGACAATAACAGTAACATAACATACTAAGTACAATTACATAGAAATGGCACACATGTATTATCGCAAGCAGAAGACAAATAGAATTATCTTGGAACCATGAGTAATACATTAACTTTCCTGCTAGGACTTCAGGGGTAAAATAAAAAGATGGTGTACTGTGTGGATGAAAGTCTGTTAAGAATTTGGCATTATACCACATGTTGGGAGACTGAGCGTATTACAGCAGAGTCTTGAAACTTTTTCATTCATTGAATTTATACAATGATATCGCATCCAAAAAGCGGTGATTGTTACTCAACAGTTATTCTCGTGCAAAACTTATTATAACATTTGACTCACGGTTGCAAATACTGCGTATTCACCATGAGTAAGATCATCTCATCAGAACACAATTTGACTAAATAACAGGCATAAAACTGTAACAAAAACAAGTTTTAATGACACTGATACATAGCACTGGTATGTACAGCTCTTTTACCAAAGTGTCTTCGACAGACGAAATTTCTTCGAAATAGGGAAGGCGCAAAGATGAGCGCAAAATGTTCCTGTAATGTGTATAAGCCATCATTTATCACTTTGGTCTGTCTTTCATGAAACCTTCGATGTTCTGAGCGTTTATGTTGAACTCTACTCTTTATTCCAGGTGACGTGGGCATAGATTGAGTTTCTCTATGATGAGCGCCACCTACCGTTCTCCCTTGTCCAAAGTGCTTTTGAGCGGGTTCCTCGTTGATAGTGTCTTCTGTTGTGTCGTCTGCGTAGGATTCTCTGTAATCTTCGAAACTGGCGCGAAAAGTTCAGACAAGATTTTAAACATGCCTGCATGTGCTTGACGCAAAAAAAAAAATAAATTATATATATATGTATATATATATATATATACTATATATATATATATATATATATATATATATATATATATATATATATATATATGCAGAGTTTATCCGGGCTGAATCAAATTGCCAGGATTGATATTATCATAACAAATATCAAAAGAATAGGTTGTAGATAATAGGGAGCTTTAGATTTTAGACGCGCGGACGTTCAAAGGGGAAAAAACATGGTCTGAGCGTGCGCAGTAGCGCACGTCAAGTTACTGCGCACGCTCAGACCATGTTTTTTTTTCCCTTTGAACGTCCGCGCGTCTAAAATCTAAAGCTCCCTAACGACTCATACACCGCGCAAGGACGTGTAATGAAAGTGATCAGGCCACCATAATTACATGTATATCGTTATCTAGAGTAGCCGAATGTATAGTTCACTGCAATTGTCAGCAGCAGATATCAAGCCATTCTTGTCACGGGCATGACATCTTGATGGGGCGGCAGGAAGGACGTGGATAAGAAGCATCTCTGTGTCTGGTTAAATTACACGTGAATACACACAGTTCCACAGACGCACACACGCACACACGCACACACGCACATGCACAGTCATGTTGTATTCCACTTAAATGGGTAGGTGTTTTCCATTATGCATCGTTTGTAACCGTACAGCAGCGGGGTTATGAACTTCTTTTTTTTTTTTGTTTTTTTGTTTTTTGTAGTGGGAGTGTTCCTCTATGAAAGATCTTGATGGATGGGGCCAGTTAAGTGTCTTTACCTACTTGTCACTCCGTCCTCACCTTCCGTTATTCTAAAAAAGAAAAAAAAAAGACACGAACTAAAACGATGGGTCACATTTGTTTGTCCCGGCGTTTCGCATACTGGTTATCGCCTAAGCACTCACAATTTATCCTCCATGCTCTTGGCTACGCAAGTCTGAGCTGACATCAGCATCTGGGGCGTAACCTTCTCCATGTGGGGGATATCCTGGATGATGTCTGCGTCCGTCATCAGATCGGCACCTGGAAAGAGAAAAACAAGTAGGGCCTACATGTATTTTCGAAATATCTTCGTTCATTGTAATTAATGCTCCTTAATACATCAGTTTGTACGAGTTTGCCATCTCCTTCAGATCTTAAAACAATTGCTTTTCCCTTGAACACCCCCTCCCATCTTCTATTATTCACTTTACGTTTGTTGTCATCACTTATTGCATTCTTTTGGGCATGCATCTATGAATCTCCACAAAGCCGCAACGCGCATCTGTACTATCATTCTATATAGGGATATTTTTCAAAGATGGATGGAGTTGACAGCTACCATAGTTGGTGGACTTGTTGAAGTACTTCTTGACGATGGCTGCCGCCTTGGCCTGTCTGACCTTGGGGTCCCTGACATTCCCCACGCGGAGCTGCTCCACAGACTGCCAGAAGGAGAGGGGGAGCTCGTTGCCTACCTCCACCTGCAGGTAGCGGCGGAAGAACTCGAAGTGGCTCGAGTCGTGCAACACTTCCACGAAGGTCCTGTTTGTGCGAGGAGAAGAAAAACAGCGAAAATCGTGTTTTGGTGAAGTGATAACATTAGATTTATGACGAGGTACTTTAATCACAGAAATGTTTAACTTTCATAGCTATTTCTGATTGGACACCAGCAGACGATACATCAGTGTTCTGTTGTTTTTGCGCTGTGATAGCTGCAGAAACGCAGGCACATGCAGCAAACAGAGTTATTGTAATATGTATAATATCTTTAGACAAAAGAAAACAGATAATTGATAACCATTCTGAACATACCGCGGTCTTGACGGACGGTGGATGGTTTTTCCGCCTTTTCGAATGGCGCGACAGACGCCTTGCTTGGTTGTCTCTTGGTCGCGCTCGTTCGATTGCGGCGTGTCCGATCCATGGCCGGAACGCTTCGTGCGGGAATGCTGCGTAGTCCTCGGTATATCTTGTGGCCGACGGCGGTCGATGACAGGTTTAGGTGTCGTCTTGATTTTACCTAAGACAAGATAATGATCACAATTGGACTTGTTTTCAAGAACTTTTCGTCGAAGTTCCAATTTCTTTGCATAACTTTGGTTGGCTGATGTGACAATTCATCGCAATCTTCAAACAGAATGAGAAAGACAGAGAGAGAGAGAGAGAGGGGGGGGGGTCGAGGTGGGGAAGGAAACCTCAGAAGAGTTGATTGCCAACGAGCAAGACGAGTATCAGGGACAATGTTTACGTTTATCACTAATGACAACTATAGTTTTCGTAAACTTTTTACTACCCTGGACCTCGACGCATAATGTAAGCTCTGTCCAAACTCTTTTAAAAAAAAAAGAAGAAAAAAAAAAGAAAATTCACTCCACCCTACAAACATTGCTTCTATTTTGATAGCATTCCTATACCTGTTTCTAGCATTTTCATATTGCCCTTCATGTACTCAAAATGTTTAGCAAACTTGTATTATTTTGTTTATCGTACATTGTAATGTTGAGTTATACATTTATTTTTTATGTGTAAAAATGTACAGTTATAATATGTTTCAGATGGAAATGGAAAAATGAATGAATGAATGAATGAGTAAATGAATAAATGGCTGAGAGGGAATCATCCAATCATTTAGAAAAATACATTTTAATATCTCAAAGCACGGCGTTCATATATTTACAGTCCCATCTCGTTACATACAGATACAAAATTTCACAAAACACGTAATTAGCCCACTAAATTATATCCAATCAGTAAACTTTGTGTGGACAAAAAAAAAACAAACAAACATATCAATAACTAATAATTATTTGACTTACGCTTGCGCAGAATCACCATGTGTTTTCGGCGCAGACTCCCTTCGTCATCCGACTCGTCTTCGGGGTCGCTGAGGTCGCTCAGAACAGCATCTGCACATCCTGCAAATGATCGCGATGGTAACATCAATGATGGCAAGGGTGATTGTCTTTATCATTAACAATCATAATGCCTAATGATGACATACGAAGTTTTAAGGCTTAGGCTCTTCAAAGTTTCCATTAGTTTCCTATTTTGGTTTGTTTGTGTGATTTGTGTTTGGTTGGTTGTAATGTTTTGTTTTTGTTTGTTGTCATTGATTTTTGTTTGGTTTTTTATTTTTCTTGTTTGGTGCTGTCCCAGTAGGCCTACTAGAGACGTGAAACATATTTGATATAAAACATGTTTGACTGACTTATTGAGAAAGATTTTGCGTTCCTTGTCCATTCAGAATGCTTGTACATTCCTGTCTAACTCGTAGTGATTATGACATACTGTGTATGGGCGTATGCTAGGGCAATGTACATACATGTACATTGTATAAATCTTAAGATGTCACTATCAGTTGCGATACAGGATCCGTATAACCAGACCGTCTTGTTTGGAAAAGGGTGTATCGATATCTATACAATCGTCAATCGATCATGCCAAAGCCTATGTGCACCTGCTGCCAAGGTTATTTTGTGAACTTACCCAAGCCGGACGCGCAGAGACCAAGCTCCACAGCCCGAAGCAGCCGGTACGGCGCCGCCGATTGGGACATGGCGCCGTCTTGTTCCGCAGCAATCGGCATCCTCCCACCGCTGTCGGTATCACTGGGACTCGCACCACCCTTGCGAGCCTCGATTAGGACGGACGACAGGGACCTCTCCATCTTTGGGCCGAGCGGAGAGGCCGGTGCGTCGGGAGGAGTCGGCGCGAGGGTATGTCCACTCGCTTGATTTGATACCGGGCTCGTGTACAGTGGGAAAGCACGCGGTTGCGAGTTTTTTCGTTGACTCTGCGACCGTTAGCAAGAAGGAAAGACAGCGTAAATATTCATATAAAAAAATCACAATATTCACTCACATTCCATTTTATTAAATGCAGGTAGACGCAGGTTTGTATCTGCTCGATATATCATCATTAATATGCCTTTAATGAATTATAGCTTTATACACCTCACAATGGCAAGTTTTCTCCTTGTTCAGGTTAACTTTAATAAATAGGAAGAAAAAAAAAAGAAGGATGAAGTCACGTGAGACAAAGAGAATGCTACAAGTTTCATCACAATCGGACTAAGAATGAGAAACCCTGTGTTTCCAGTTAATTGCGATGTTCGTGGCAACCATATACGCAAATTGGAAATGGCGATGTCAGTCGATTCACCACTTTCCCATTGGTTTGTACCTAAAAGAGGTGGTAGAACCATACATTGAAAACATAACCCAATACATGTCCCCTTAAATTCATCACTGCTAAGTTATCAAAGACCATAGAATCTCTCTGGTTTGATTACAAGATTAATGTGGACAGAATTTTGTTTGTTTAAGCCATGAAGACAAATTGGTCTCAAAGTAGAGAAACTGAAAAAAAAAAAAGCCTTCATCGATACCGTTCTATTGAGAAAGCTGTCCAGATCCTGCCGTTTGAACACGTCCCAGACTTCTCGAAGAGCCTCGCAAGAGAGGTTCTGCGCATGCACTAGCAGCTCGTCTCCCGAATTGGCGGGAAGTTGGTGGATTACCTCGGCTGTAAGCAGAAAGCCAAGGCGAACATAATGTTCTCCTATACAGAAAAATATGAAATCAGAAATCATTGCAGTCTTTGTGATCGATACGAATGGATTAACATATGCTGGTGGACAATCCTGTATTAGAAATCACAACTCATGCAGTTTCCCTTGGAGGAAATGGTTTCGATGGACGCGACTAATAACTGTAAGACTAAAAATAGCACAGGGGGGAATGTCAAGTAATTCCTTGATATTTTGAAGTGATGTTAACATTTCACACGTCTTACTCTGGCTTTTGAGGGGTGCTTTGAAGAGAATTTAGAGGGAGAAGTTTATTCTATGTCGATGTTCATGTAAAACCGTGCAACTGCATGCAAAGTCATTGAGAAGGGGTCTTTTATGATGATCACGATAGAAATTGACGCCAACCCACCGGTAGACTTCAGGAAATTGTTAATGATGTCTGCCGCGAGTCTCTGCCGCCATTGGCATCTCCGAGAGTCACTGAACTGAAGATCAGCAGTGAGGTACTCCTGGGCAGCGTGGAAAAACCTCATGTATCGTAATTCATTGGAGTATCCATATCTAGCAAGGAATTTCGTCCAAGGTCCTCCGGCGAGTTTGTCTGATAGTATCGCATTTATCAGCAACTTATTTTTGAGTCGGTAGTTAGCTTCACCGAGATTGTAGCTTTTCAAACAAGGTATGGCGATTTCTATGGAAGAGGGTTTCTGCTCAGTGATTAAAGGAAGCATTCTCGTTTTTTGTGGGATTATATCATCCAGATGAACTGCACCGTCTTCAACGAGATCACGCGCGTCTGGCAACGATGAAACTTCTATCAACCTCCGGTCATCTTCCCTCAGCTTTTCATCGAAGGAGAGTTCTGAGTACGTCCTCTGCAGCTGTCGTTGAGCCAAGACCAACTTTTTCAAGTATTTCGTTTGACCTTGGCGATGCCGCTTCTCCGCTTCGTGCAATGAAATGGTATGGAGAACCTCAAGCTTCTGGAACGCCGCCCTGTTGATTTTCGAGAGAGGACAAACGGTCCCTTTCCTTCTCATAGCTAACTTTTTCAACGTGCTGACTAAAGCTTTGGTTTCCGCACCATTGTTAAGTCCTACAAAGTCTTTCCCCACCACTTCATTGGCCGTTGCATCCTTTTTCTGTTTTTGCTTAGCTTTCTTCTGCAGTCTCCTCTGTTTCATTCTCTCCTTCCTGCGCTTGTCACGTTCTTGCTGAAGAGCCTGGAGAGCCAAGAGATCAGCCTCGAGTTTGGAGCTTTGCATTTTCTCGTTGCTAGAAGACTTGCTCTTCTCATCCTTGCTGTTGTCTGCATCTTGGTTCTTGTTTAGAAACAAAGACAAGTCACCTAGTCTGAACTCCACTGACTGCGACCGCGACCGTCGTCGTGCCGACGGTTTCGACACAGCGAGCGGTCGAGGACTTGCCGGGACGACAGGAGCCGACATGCGACGACTTGACAAGGATGCAAGAGAAAGAGAAGATGTCGAAGATTGTCCTACCGACGTTGAACTTGAGTTTTGACTTGACGACCTCGAGGATTCGGAGTTCCTACGAAATTTTGTCAAATCGGCAATGTTTCCCTTGTGCTTAGCGTCATCTTTGGTCGATGTCTTTTCACTTGTCGATGATGAATCGTCGTTTTTTCCTGATGACATTTCTTCCGACTCAGCAGACGTGACAGCTATGTCGACAGAAGTCTCATTCTCTTTATTCTGTATGATCGGATGCGCAGTCCCTTTAACAGATCGTGGTTTGGATTTCTTCTTTCCTTCCGACAAGTCTTCCTTCGAGAAGTCCGTGGAAGAGTCATCCGATTCTTCGTCACTCCCATCATTTTCCATCCCTTCTTCTTCTCCCGGTGGCTGATAAGTACTGTGGACAGAGGCTCGGGCGGAAGGTTCGTCTTTGGAAGATCCCCTCCTCGACGAGCTTCGTCTTGACCTGCGTCCGGAAGTGGCCTTTCTGGTGGAAGCCGCCTCCGGTGACGTTCTCTGACTGTCTTCCGGTTTATTCAGCGGGCTGGAAGAAGAGGTGTGTGCTGGTGATTTGATACCTTCGTCTTCAGGATCAAGAAGAGGTGTTGAGCATCGTAGCGGTGTTGATTTCCGGGATGAGTGTTGGGACCTCCTGGATGTCTTCTCAAGATCATGGCGCGAACCTGGTGACAGCAAGAGGCAACATTCACGAAATGCCATGGAATGTCCGGTATACTTAACTGAAGCATATCACACGTAAATGGCGTGCATGAAAGCAGAGCAAGAGTCCTTTCTTTTCATTTAATCTTTTGATTTCTGCAACTTTTCCATGTTTTTTTTTAAACAAAAAAAGCATAATCATCATATAATGATGCCAAGGACTCATTTTGACGTCATGATATACTATAATACAGATAAATAGAAAAAAAAATAAGAGAGCGATACAGATTGTATTTTCTATTCCAGAATGTTTGATGGGGTTGCAGCGGTTGACAGAAAAAGCAGAGTTTGAGAGCGTGACAACTCTGAAAGAAATATGTAATTTGTATTCACTTGCACAATTTACGTCTACCTTCGGTAGACCTTTGAGCTCTTTGGGCAAATAATATCACGAATGAATATTTCGACCGTTGTTGTTGTTGTTTTTTTTTTTTTTTTTTTAATGGAGCCATAATTTTCAAAGAGGAGCGAAGGGATTTCTGGAAGGAATGTGCTCATTTTACTTGAAATAACCACTCTGGGAGCAGATCATTGCCTTTGTTCTATGGTTACTAACATAATGATTAGGAAGTGACTATTTCTGTTGGTCTTTACGGGACTGCAGCACAGAAAGGGCAAAACCTCCATGGCTAAAAAATGGAACGGTTTCACCCAAAATGTACATCTATTTAAGATGATACCCAATGGCACTTCCATGAAGAAGTTGATGGGAATGTAGAATGCTCATGAAAGGGACATCACTTTCACCTATCATCGCAAAGTACTAGTTACCTTCGTTGTCCCCGCAGGATGGCATCTCTGGAGATGTTGCCTGTGATGAGGCAGCACTTGTTGCGCCAGGGACCACTGACTTTGCGGGCGACACGCTCCTGCTTCCACGGTAGCTGGCGCTCTCCTCTGAGATGGCTGGCAGAGGAAACTCCTCGGAGAGCCAGTCCTGTCCCTTGACTTTCAGCTCGTCATCCTCCTCCGCGGTACTCTGTCTGATCTGGTCGTCTTCGGCCAGACCAGCTGAGACGGTCTCGCCTGTGTCTTCCACCTTCAGCAGCGTTGTCAGCTCGGAGCGACGAACTTTGGACGAACTGAACATGGACATGAGGTTGCTAACGCTCTGCCTCTTGAGCTGCGCCTTGCGGATCGTGTGATGTGAACGCACGTCGGATTCTCGACGCTCTTTGCCGTCGTCGTTAGCAGCGTCGGCGTCGCCATTCACGATCTCGGACAGGCTCCGAACCTTGACGGAGTAGCAGTCGGGTCGGTAGATGGTCAACGTGGTTTGGTTAAACTTTGTGAAGACCTGTTTGCAGTGCACCAAGTATCTGGGCAACCAGTAGTTCTGGAATGCAAGACGGATAATACATGAGATAATTTTCAGGGCCGCATGATATTCAATTTTAGACGTGAATGATGAATGCCCGGTCGCCCGCTAATACCTTAATATTGACAGAAGTGTGACTTCTATACAGCAAAAAAAAAAAAAAAAAAAACCAAAACAAAACAAAAACAAACAAACAAACTGTGATGTGAGTAATCCTATCTAGTCAAACGAGAGCTTTTCGCAATGCACTTTTTCGTCAACATGATCATTTATGATATTTACAAACATCGAAGAAATTACTATTCGTATACAAAGTCTTGGCATACGGTCACCAGTGTAGCTAAATACATGAGACCATGGACTTTCAATATTGAGGTTCCTTATTCGAACCTGTTGGTGGCAGTGATAGTGCTCGAAGGCAAGGCACGTTAACCAAATTGCCTAGTCCTTCTGGGCCCCGTTTCATTTGATAACTCTTGGCAATTGTCATGGTAACGACAAGAATCCATCTTCCTGATTGGCTGTTGCTTTTGGAAGTTGCCATTCCAGCAAGAGTTGATATCCTAACATCTTTCATGAAATTGGACCCTGGAGTGACTTTTGGTCGTTGGTCCTATCATGGTTGCTGGTTATATGCACATTTTAGTAGCAAAGAAAAACCACAAAGTTGAACTAAAAATCTCTACTCAAAAGACAAAGACTGTTCTACGAGATTACCTGGAGCGTCTTCAGAATGAATCCCTGAACGACGATGAATGCTTCGAAACCAGACATGCCCCGTGTGCTCCTGATACCAGTACCGGCATTTCCTTCACTGGCTATTGGACTTTCAGCATTGCATTCTGCACATCAAACATGAGAAAGGAGATACATTGAGCTCTGCATTGGAAAAAAAAAAAACAGCAACACAAGGGCCTGGTGGTTAAGGTGTCAATTTGATTTTCTGTTCTGCTAATTTCTGAAAGGACTTCATCTGTTTTGTACTGACTTATATCAACGACTGAAAATCTCTCTCTCTCTCTCTCTCTCTCTCTATATATATATATATATATATATACACGTGTATATAAGCTGACTAGTATACACCAACATTCCAAGGCCAATGTCGATAGTCGTTCAACATCCCTATTAGTCTGGTATCAAGGAAACTTTTACATTTCACTTTTACATGCAAAGAGAACCTATTTACGCTTAACTAGATTCATCATCACCATCTCCAGATAATGAAGTATATACTTTATTTCATCTGCACAGCTTTGCGGCTGGGCTAAAACAGTAGCTATTCAAACTATTTTCTAGATCATGTCTGTTTCGATTCCTCAATAGCAGCTTGTAGGCATAAAATGATATATTATACAGTCATGTCATGTTCTGTGCTTTAGTATTTGTGTAGTTACCTCCTGTGTTAGCTTGTTGGGTTTTTTTTTTTTCCTGCCTGTTCTGTAATATCTGCCCTGTTTTGAATAATAATATTACATAATATTTTC
Source organism: Diadema setosum (assembly GCF_964275005.1). Classification (NCBI taxonomy): domain Eukaryota; kingdom Metazoa; phylum Echinodermata; class Echinoidea; order Diadematoida; family Diadematidae; genus Diadema; species Diadema setosum. Next base: position 14,232,179 of record NC_092693.1, on the reverse strand, counting down.
TTCGTTTTTTTCGCGTCGGTTTTATTATTTGTCCCCAGTATACATTAATTTCGGGTGCCAGAGTCAGATTTGTTGTCATCGTCCGCCTACTGTTTTTGTTTGTTTGTTTGTTTGTTTGTTTGTTTGTTTGGGATGTTATAGTTTTACCCTATTTCGAGGGTGCTGAACTAAATCTGGATGATGCATCCCTGAGGATTTTGAGATATCCAAGAAGGCCCCCAAAATCTGAAATATTTGCTTATAAACAGTGAAAATTTTGAAAAGAAATGATAGTTTTACCCTATTCGAGGATGCTGAATCAGAATCTGGATAATGCAAAGTTTGCACCCTCGAAATTTTTTTAGATATTCAAGATGATCGCGAAACTCATATGTATGCATATGTATGCATTTCCTTATAAAAAAAAAAAGAATTGATAAAAGACAAAAGAAAAGATGGTTCTGCACTATTTCCAGGGTACTGAGTCCGAATTTGGACGATTCAACTCTTGCATTGTTGAGATATTCAGACTAAACATGGCCGCCAACGTCTGAAATTTCCTATGTACTTTTTTCTTAAGTGGTAAAAAAATTATGCTTGAAAGTGATTCGGGAGATTGAACCCAGGGTGAAAATGAATAATTCGTATTTTTACATAAATTACAGTTAAGCGAATATGTCAAAGCAGCCAAAATGATTTCAAAATTGCAGCCAAAATGGCAATCTCTGCTATAAGATATCCCAATAATGTATGCTTCATAGAATGTTTTCACGCGCATTGAAAATGTTAACATTAAAATGCTCTGTAGAATTACCTCTGACTATAAGGCCTACGAACACGAAAATATGACCGATTATTTTTTTAATGCCAAAAACCATAAAAGGTTTCTGCCGGAAAGAATAGTGTCTATACAGTGCGTTTATAACATGTTTGCATACTTGACTACGTGATAACACTCAAATTTAACAGTGTAAAGATGATGTCACACTGTGATGTCGTTTTTCACAGTTAATTCACGTAGTGATGTTCTGTTTCACACTGTGAATTGATGACTCAAAATGAGTTCACAATGTTAAAACGCTCGAATTTAAAGTGTGAAGATATTTCACACTGTGTTTACAATGTGTTCATACTGTTTTCACATTGTGTTTCACAATTTGGAACATTGTTCTTTCTAGCAGGGATGGCTGCTAGAAAGCAGGGATTTTTGTATAGGGCCCCATTTTTCTCTCTCTCTCTCCTTTCGTTCTTTAAAACAACAACAACAACAACAGGGATGACTTTTGAAATGGCAGCAAATAACGACAGAAGACCCTTTTCGCCTATATTCACCTTTCATGGTTATATTCTTCTTTATGTAATACTTCTACTCAATACACTCATTCAAACTCACTGTATTGCCTACCATACCAATCATTACCACGACCACTACATCCATTTGCTGCTATGAAACCACAGGCGGACAACAAAATATGCATACCACATGCTCATAACATAATCATGACATTCTTGTCCAACAGTACAAAAGGAAATTTCAGCGGAACACGAAAGAGTCACAAATTAATCTGCTTTGTGTTTCACTTGGAGTCCATTCTGCAGAGCCAACTGTGATGGTGAAACATGCCTGCCTATCACTATCACCGCCACACATACTTCCATTATCCTCAACAAAACCAATTCAGGCCGACGTTTATTTTGTGCCCCATGTTCATATCACTAAATATTCTCGTCCAACTGTGATGGTAAAACATGCCAACAGTAATAAATGCCAAAACCATTGAAAAAAAATCTTACCACAACTGTGCTGGTATTTATAGCCAGTTTCATAGCATACATAGTTTTCTGAATAAGTGACAGTAAATTACGTTCTTCTTATTCTCTATTCCTTTATTTGTAATGTGATATTTGAGCGAAAATGATGAGTCAAAGCGTTCATGGGAATATGATCAGTGTTAAGAAAAGAAAATTTACATCTTTACGCTGATATTCAAGCATAAACAGTAATGTATTCTAATGTACAAACGTGAGCTCATCTTGAATGCAGTCTTTGTGGGAGAAGTGTATTAGATCTCAAACTTTTTAAGTACTGAATTCAAGAGAGGGGCAACTTGAGGCTTACTTTTTGTACGTTTAGTGTACAGGTAGGGCTTGGGTTGTATTCTTACATTTTGCGACGTCTCATCTGCCGTGAATGCGGGATGAATTAAAGTACGTGTAGAAGGCCTGGGGCACTAAACCGTGGTATTCTTTTACGCGATCCATAGAAAACACGGATTACATAATCCATTGTCAATTCCAGTCTTTTAAACTTCAGTAAATCCTCGACCATAATGGAAAAACGCTAATTGGGGTCAAAGTTCCTTTCAGCGGCGAATAAAGTTAACTAACAGATGCATTAAACTGTCATCACTATTTACAATCAGTTGTATGCAGATTCACTGGAACTCTGGGATTGTGGTTTCAAAGGGGTTAATTATTTCTTTTGTAGCTACATCGTAGGCACTTGATCCGGACAATAAGGATTACGTCTCCTTGCCCAAGCCTTTTTCACATCACTCCACATGATGTTGTTATGCCGCTGGACTCTGTCTTTTCTAGATTTTAGAACAAAGCGGCTGGCGATAAAAGACTAGTCTACTCGGGAATCTAATTCATGCAGAACATCCAGGGGTCAATAAAAGAGATGGAGCCCCCGGATGGATTGTGGTTTCGAAGGGGTTAATTATTTCTTTTGTAGCTACATCGTAGGCACTTGATCCGGAAAAATAAAGGATTACGTCTCCTTGCGAAAACCCTTTTCACATCGCTCCATTTATGGTGTGGTTATGCCCCTGGACACTGACTTTTCTAGATTTTAGAACAAAGCGGCTGGCGATGAAAGACTAGTCTACTCGGGAATCATTCATGCAGAACATTCAGGAGTCAATAAAAGAGATGCAACCCCCGGATGGTCGGGCGGAATTCTCCCTGGTGGTCGCTGTGAACGGACGCGCAGCATAAGCCACTCGCGCAATCGCGGACGCACACAACACAAGCACACACACGCACACCACGCACACGCCCAGCAACCACACACCACCCAATTCCGAACCAGCAGACCAACAAACTAACCAAACTCAACTGATAAACCCCATCATTACCACGATCACATTAAATTATGCATTTTGCTATGAATACAACATAATACAACAGTCTCCTAACACTCAGCAACAACACACAAACTAATCAGTGTAACAATGAAACATGAGAACCGTATAACAAAATATAAACCAATACAACAAGTCATTCATACAGCAAACACAACAGTCTCTTATCACTCAATGCTTCACTTTTCATGCATTCTTCTTCAACCCAATAATAAAGCTCATCGTCATAGACCTCATCCCTCACTACCACGACAACATTACATGCATCAAAATCCATCAGTATCTTATCACTCAATGCTTCACTTTTAGACCCTACCTATTACTATCACGACTCACAAAAATACAAACAAATGCAAAAGGTAATTTCCCCCCAACTCAATAATCAAGGTTCATCGTAGACCATACGACCCTACCACGACCACGAATGAGTAACTTTTATAATTGCGAGTCACTCAGGTATCACTAAATACTTCTCCAGTACGACGTATTTTGCTCCATCATAGATGGGAGTATTCAAGATGACCGCCAAAATGGTCGCCCAAATCTGACATTTACATTTATTCCTTAATACTTTTGTTTAAAAACATTGAAAAAAAGACTGCTTTTCTCTGTCTCGAAGGCGCTACATCAAAACCTTGATGATTCAACTCTTGCATCCTTGAGGAATTTGAGATATTCAAAATGGCTGCTAAAAACTGAAATTCTTGTTTTGTACGTCGTGAAAATGTGCTTTTGTGTGATTCAAGAAGTTGAACGGTTGGCTGCTAAAAACTGAAATCTTTATGTTTTCTTGTACGTCGTGAAAATATGCTTTATGAGTGATGAACCTACGGGGAAAACGAATACTTCATATCTTACATTGTCATTATCTTTGTGTTCGTAAGTGTCATCTTGACGTATAGGAGATTTACATGACATCGACGCACCTGCGATTTATGCTGTTCATTATAGGACTTCTTCATAATCATGTGGCTTCATCGAGTTACCAGCAAAGTGTTGAGACATTTCATGAGTATGTAATGTGTCGTATGTGTCCCTCTCTTCAAGCATAACACCGCCAACGAGTACAAAACGGCCAAATAAACACATTCTGTCAGTTGTACGTTGTGATACTTACTGCTGTAAAGGCTTGTCAAAGCATATACTTACGATTGCGAAGTCGCTTCATCTTTTCGAAATCAGGTAGTTTGAGGTTTCGATTCTTGAAAAACTTGGCCTCCATACGCTGGTACATGATCGCCCATTTATCAGCGTCGTCGTCGACGGCCTTCCTGCGAAATTTCTCCGCGTCGAGCCAGAACTGCACCAGATTGTTGCCCGCCGTCTTGGCGATGAAACAGCGGAATCTGCGCATGCCCGACATCTGTCTCAGCCAGCGAGTCATCAAACAGTGGTCCATCATTTTGTCTCTGGCGCCTGAACAACATGACATTATGCAATACACAGAATAGGTTCGAATTCAGAGACTTGATACTACTTTCCGGTTTTTGGCGGGAGATCTCCCACTTAGAAGCCACTTTTCTCAAAACTTCCCCCCATGAGTTTGATTTTCTCCCGTTCTATCTGTCAGTCCCCACCTTATTATGTAGGCCTATTTCACTACTCAAAATTCAGCTTTCTCCCGTCCAACTCTAGATTTGTTATGCTTGCTCAAAACAAGGCCAAGATAGCACCAGAGACAGTTTATAACCCTACAGCTTGTGACCCTGGACACTTGGGATGTAGAGTTTCCCGCTCCTGATTATTATGGGCTAATTATATTGTGTGCATGTTTGCGGGATTAGAGTCTCCAGTTTGCTAATGAGGGTCGAGGGGGCATTTCATTTGTCAGATATTTCTTCTGACAAACTATTGGCTACTGAAATCCTTGCATCCAACTGGCTGAGAGCAAATTTGTCCAACAAAACCTTTCATGAAATGCCCCCCCCCCCACAGGTATTTTTCCCCTCCGGCGTGGGTAAGTCCATGTGAAAATAGTTATGATTATTTCGTTAAAGTTTCGTTGTTATCACCATTACCATTTTTTAAAATCTAGTTCAGAAAGTAATTTTATAAAAATGCCATCCTAAAATACCCCAAGCACTTGTAAGACCACACAAAAATCCTAAAAACAAAACACGATTACCCTCGGAAATACCACATCGTCATCTTATACTTCTTGTCTCTTTGCGGTAATTAACTTGTCATTTGGTCATACCAACACGTTAATGTGGACTAGTTACTGCGGTGCAGGAGTGGACAGGATAGGAATAGGGTACGTGAACCAAGGCTAACATGGCAGTGCAGTTAAAAACCCTCACCCCAACAATCCCAGTGTTTATGTATTCTTTTGAACTTTTTGTACATTCAATTTTCATTTTTTTTTTTTTTGAAGCACAACCGGACCCTGGCAAAGGTACGCACCATAATCATATAAACCTATATGATTGTAATCATCATCATCATCATCATCATCATCATCATCATCATCATCATCATCATCATCATCATCTATACAGTGCGATAACTTACCAATGCTATCGGCACCGTAGTTGATGACCAGGTGCAGCTGTGTTTTCTGCAGGTGTTTGCAGAGCAGGTACTCGAGATAGAGGTCGCTCTTGAAGAAGAACGGGGCTCGCTTGGTGCGCACCCATCTCATCAATTTGACTCGATCCAACCTCTAGATAGTTTGCCGGGAGAGAAAAAACACACAAAATGTAATAGTGTTCATACGCTTACATCACGTGATTATACTCAAGTCACATCGAACAGCCATCTTCGCAGAGCACAAGAAATATAGAACACAGACAATGAGAACCTGAATCTGTCAATGCAGAAACAAAGTTGAATAATTATATCTCTATTAGTGGAAAATTGAGCAAAGAAAATGGGATTCCATCGGGATTCGAACCCGAGACCACCGGATGCTAGGCCGGTGCTCTACCGACTGAGCTATCGAAAGCCCCAGTTCAGTGTTCGTCTCAGAAACCCTAAATTCTCAATGTTCATAGACAGGAGTCTGCTGATGTAACGTATTAAGCAATATTTGGTTATTGCTGACGAACGGTAAACTTTCTTTTTGCCAGGGCGGAGCCTTTAAAGCATTCCAAGAAAAAAAAAACCCAAAAAAAAACCAAAAAAAAAAAAAAAACTTTTCTGTTGTTACATCAATAGCTGGGTCAATTATATGAGCTGAAATTTCACTCATGTTCTTTTGGTATATCACAGGCCATCTCCTGAATTAATATGTGAAAAAATCGAAAGCTCCAGAATTACTTCATATTTCTAGCTGATTTTATCATTATGATTCTCTTACGAGGACCACACTGTGACAATCACGCTTGGAGTGCACAATAATGTGTAGCCCTTATAGCAATAAAAGCAAGCAGATAGATGACATGGACTTGTATAACTTTAATTAATCTATCTTTTTTCTATTGGGAGTACTCTAGTTTCCAATTGTAATTAATCGAAAGATTTGGGCTTTCATTGAATGGATTTCTTAAACTGACAAATCAAGTCGGTTTATTGCCACTCAAAATATAATGTCATGTTGGATTGGCTATTCTACGCCCATTAGGATAATTAGGTTCAGTGCAGATGGGCGTGGCTGTTGTTTATAAGGTCATAACCATTATTTCCTCTGCCACTACAGTGCGATCAGCTGTGGCGAGTTGCTAACCCAGCATGATCACCGTAATCATCGGTTCAAAAACAGGGTCTTCGAATCACCAGATGCAGTGCATCAATAGCGTGTATTGACTGAAGCTTTTACATTGTGATGAAATTTCTATCTTACGTATTGCGTTCTCTTCAGTGGCGGATCCAGCTCGAAACTTTGGTCGGAAAATCGGTACAGCAGTCTTTGAGAAAACACCTGTCCAACAGAAATAGATACGCATCTTTATAATCGTATCGTTGATGCAGACAAAAGAAACTGTAATAGCCTTTATGAATAAAAGATTTGCGACATGAAGAAAATGTTGTTATACATACATGTAATATAACAAAATACTGTATATAGTAATAATAATGTCACAATAGAGGAATGCATAAAATGCCAATTGCCTTGATTTTAATTCAAAATCCGAATTTTCGGGGGCCTCCCCCTTCGTCAGGGATGAAAGTGCTTATGAATTTTCAAAGGGATATTAACAGTAATTAAATCAAGGCAATTGGCATTCAGTGCATTCCTCTATTGTGACATTATTATTACTATTTCTAGTAATTCTGGTACGCGGAGCAATTACAATGTTTTATATATATATATATATATATATATATATATATATATATATGTATGTATATATATAGTAATAATAATGTCACAATAGAGGAATGCATAAAATGCCAATTGCCTTGATTTTAATTCAAAATCCGAATTTTCGGGGGCCTCCCCCGAGGCCTATATACATATATGTATATGTATATAGCTTTGCGTTGGGATATTATTAGTTCTGTGCGTATGTATACATAAAGAAAATACAATGATTACTGTTTTCTTCATTTTGTTACTCATTTTCGCATGTATTTTGTTAATGTACGTTTCTTGCAATTATTACAAATATGTTCTGCTTATACATTGTATATAATTATTCTGTTTATTTGATGGAAATGAAGTATACGTTTAAACTTGAACTTGAACTTGAACTTTGATCACTGATCTTACCGGAAGAGAGAGGAAGACGTTGAGATAGTCCACAAAGGTCTTGTCACACATTAGTCTGGCAAACTCGGATTCCGTGGGGATTTCCCCTGGTAGACAAAATGGAAGATTTGACAGTTGTTTTTGTTTTTGTGAGGCAAAGAGAAGACCGGGGTAACGTTTATTTGTTTGAAAAGGCATGGAAATGAATTGAACAAAGACATCGACAGACAAGGTTCGATGGCAACGACGAAAATATAAAATCGTCACTGGAATCACATGATTTTTTTTCCTTTTTTCGACTTTGAAGTCTTCACCTTCTCTACATAATTCGTATTGGAATTATGAATATGACATGAATTTATTCTGACATTTTTACCTTACGCAAGTGGAACGTCTTAGTGAATCATAATTTCTCCTTTTTTATTTTTGTATTTATGATATAGTGTCATCATAACATACTGAAATTCTGTCGATTTCTCGGGTAATGCTCCAGTTATTGTACTGCCTGTAATATACCTGTCTTGTTGCCTACTTTTGTTATCATTGTATAGCTATCTTCAGCATATCTGATTATCAAGAACTCTCAAGTGATATTCAAAATTTCGGGCGAAACTCTGCGAAATGATGGCTGAAGCTATGATATTATGAACATAATTGTATAACAGAACACGTGTGCTATGAAGCACCCGTGTATGGATATGCAAATGGAAGTTGAGGAATTCAATTTTCTATGTAATATCAATAATATTTCTTCACGCAAATAATGTGTAGAAATGTCATACCCTTCGGGATAATGTCGCTTGTGTCTGGGCCCATAATGTCGATTTCCCGCTTTGTTTGGGCCAAGAGAGCTTGAATTTGGTCCTCGACGAAACTACATGATTCCTATCTTCTGACTACTGTCGCACGTCTCCGCCAGCTCTGCGCATAAAGCCTCCTTATTACATACAGATAAAGATTGACAATGTGGTTGCTTAGAAACGGGAGGATATCCCCAGGGATAAGGTGCGCAGAAAGTTCGCGTGTATGTGAGAGAGAGGGTAAGAGAAGCGCACGCGCGCTTCCGATTTCATCCATATTGTGGAAAGTGCGTCAACTTGGACAAAGTTACTGTGACGCAATAATTCATCCGTCATCAGCTTGAAGCTATGCGTAATGAGAAATTGTCATAATTATTAATTGCAAGTACGTTCCGCATAGAGTACGTGTACTACCAATAATATGTAACGCTGTGGGTAGTGTCTGTTCATATCCTATGCGACTGGCCAGTGTGTTGGGCAGTCTCTCCTATACTGTATCTTCTTTTGTGCATTTCTTGGTCTTGAGAATAGACGGACTTTTTTGTCTGTTGTTCATTTATCATTTATTTTTATTTTCTTTATATGTACCTCTTGACTATACACTTTGCCTCCCCCTGTACAGAAGTGGAATGCCCCAGCCATAAGTTATTCTGGGAAGACGGAGAGGAAACAGGACTAATGACTTTTGACAACTCTAAATAGTGTCGTGACTAACTTTTGCAACGGTGCTCTCACAGGGATAAAGGCAGATTCGCCGTCACCATGGCAACGCCTTTCCTGCAAGACTATAAAGAATCGCCTGCCTGAAACGAAGCAGATGACATGTTATATACATGTATATTACATGTGTCAGCTGCTGTCTGGATAGGTACATACTCCGATAGGATTTTGCGTAATTGCACACGGACTCCGCGGGGAAAGATTGTACAATACCACTATACCATTGGTTAACCGCACATAGACAGTAATCGCAACAGTGCAACTAACTCCTTAAAATGTATTGAGCTGTCTAATCTTTTAAAGCAGATGATAATGGTAGTTCTTGCTGAAATAATAACTAAATTGGAACTAGGTTATAACAAACAGGATCATATCGGATTACGTCATGAGCAAACGCTTTTTTAAAAGCTTTTCATGTACAACCTTTGGTCCGCTACTTTTGTGGATGATATAACGTAGTTTCACAAAGCGGAAAAAAATATTTTCCATAGCATAGAAAAAGAGATCATTTTGAAAGATATATAATCATGTTTCATTGATAGGTGAAATGCTTTGATGTATGAAGGAACATGACAGTCGTGGACGTATGTACACACACACACATACACACATAATACACACATACATTGTATGTATATATATATATATATATATATATATATATATATATATATGATACAGACAGTGTGTATAAAAAAAAGGTAATCCAACTTTGGAGAGCTACTGTTTTGTAATAATTGTCAGCTATGGAGAGCGCAATGTTGGTTGTGAGGAAAGGGGAACTCTTCCTTTATCCAATGATACCTAATTATGTTGACAAACGTCATTCACGACTGAGCACAAACCTGCATTCGTACAGACTGGCCTAATTGGCCACTTTCACTGACAGATCTCATCCATGCAGCTAGACATGCATTGTTCCTTCACAATAACACACAAACTTAGAAAAGTGCAATTTGTCATTGTTGTCTTTAAAGTTCATGTGCTCAGTCATGTATGGCATTTGTCAACGTATATTAGGTACCACTGGAAAGAGGATGAGTTCGTCTTTCCAAACAACCAACATTGTGTTCTTCATATCAGACAATTATGAAATAGTAGCCCTTCAAAGTTGGATTACCTTTATATATATATATATATATATATATATATATATATATATATATATATATATATATATATATATATATATATATATACTGTATAGGGGTCCAGTACTGAGATCTACTGATATGGGTATATCTTACAACAAACACATCTATACGTGACATAAATTTCAAAATTGCAACGGAGGCTGATTTTATTACGACTATAAAACTATGACCTAAAAATATAACGACGAACACCATAATAGACAGATAATAGTACAGCAGACCACTGTATCTTACGTCAGGGCAATAAAAATATAGTTGAGGTGAAAGTGCTCAATCTACTTAAGACGCAATCTAAATACAAATCAGTTCTGAGTTCCGGATTGAATAAAAAACCCTTCACGTTACATCATTGCGTAATCTCCATATTATTTAGATTTCATCGCAAATCTACGAATGATTAACCTCTATGAAAACCACTCGATTATGATGTCTCTTATTGAATCGAAATAGACTGCTCTTTTGTTTTCAATGTCTTCAGAAATGCAACGGGTGCACGTCACGAGACCGACGCCCACGAGTCATACAGCCCACGAGTCATACAGCTCACAAGTCATACAGCCCATGAGTTATACAGCTCACGAATCATACAGTCCATTAGTTCGACACTAAGCTAACAAGGCCCACGAGACCGACACATCAAGCCCCGTGTTGTTGTATCTGTTGAACTCGTGGGCTGTTTTTACCTAGTGTCGAACTCATGGGCTGTATGACTCGTGAGTCTTTAATGCATGACTCATGGACCTCTTTCCAATGTCGAACTCGTGGGCTGTATGACTCGTGGGTGTCGGTCTAGTGGGATGACCCTAATGCAACCGGTAAGTTGTGAGCCTTCGACTGTATGTAATTGCGTAGCGACTTTTCTATTTTTACGGCTCTTTTCAGCCAAGCCAAGTCAACTCATAATAATTCGCCGGAACATGGTGACTTAACGTTCCATGTCCGTTTCCGGCTGCCATCGACTCAATAGGGGGCCTTTTCGGTCTATGATTACCTGTCGATATGTTTCGTTTGTATCTGGAGATTCTTTTTTGACCATCGGGTAAATTGGCAAATTACGGTTACAGGACCGTAAGGAAGGAAGTACGGAATGAGTGCTTATGGGATGTAATTAAGATATTACACCCGCTGAAGATTTCGCATTCCAGGTTTCTCCCTGTTCCTATGCAACACCGTGTTACTTGACGAGATAGACGTGGCAACCCAGCCTCTGTGTTGTCTGCTCAACACTGAAGTTATTCAGCTTTTCTCGAATTACAGTGTACATGCATACAGTAACTCACAATTTACGAATGATGCGATGGAACTGCCAAGTAGGCCTAAACGGCCGCGACAGCCCCTACAGAAAAAAAAAAACACACCAAAAGTTATATTATCTGTATCAAAATTCGTCTTTTCGTCTTGTCGCTTTCATTCAAAAGTGATTTAATCCTGTAGTTGTCAGGGGAATGAGACATTGCTACAAGATCTAAATAACACTTTTAACCCATCGCCTTCCAACTATTATGATAATTCCCTACAGGATTAATTCTTGGCACATCCGGCACTGTAGGCTCAGAGTTTAAAATGTCTATAGAAACTGGAGATCGAGTTAGGCATGTTATGTATGCTACAGAATCTTAAGAGTGCGGAGAGAAGGCGACTTACTGAAACCAACTAAGCCGCCTTCTTCCGGACGAGAAGGTGGGAAAGTGACTTGAACTCTCTTTCACGCCTTCTTGTCCTAAAGAAGGCACCTTAATGAGGCGTGATCAGACAGACGCCATCTCGCCGTAGGATTACACTTCCCGTGGTATCCCCACAATAAAGTCGAATATCCTCCTCCTGTTTTTTACCCTATATCAAATACTTTTAAGGAGAGACTACAATTATTAAATCGCTTGTGCTGCTTACGATTTTTTAACCTCACTGACAAGATGCTGTATGGATTTGAGACAAGAATCCTCTCCATTACTTTCATGGCTTCAAGAGGTTTCACTATTGAACATGACTCTGGTTGCAACTGTGAGAGATTAGCAACAGTGTGAATGATTTTCATACCCTCGGTGACGTCACCAAAGGTATCAGTTTTGAATTACCGTACTGAGAATCTCTTTACAAACAGTAAGAATTCGCGCGAGCATAATACAAAAAAGATCTGAATACAGTCTCTTGAGGTATGACTCTGTATGATGCTACAAAAACAAGTAGATCAAGGAAACACTGACATTGCATATAAACAATGAGAAAATACATTTTAAACAGCAATATCATATTCCTAGCCATATAGAAAAAGACATTACTATGACATCAATATTTCAAAAAGTCCTTAGGAATAGATGTAACAAACTCTAGCGTTGGCACTATAAAGCGGAACACAGAAAAAAAATCGTCGTTAAGTTTACGTGAGGAATGCTTATAATGGCACGTGGATGGATGGATGGACCAGGTCTGTCCTGTTTCTATGTATTGGAAATTGAAGGGACCCTCCGTACACACCAAAATTTATTATGAACCTATTTCGCCTGCAATGTGGACTGATCAAGTGGTTGTTCGCTCGACGAAATTGAATACTGCGATGCAATCACTACGCTTTTATAGGCACAACGTACTTTATGAATGGATACTACCCATACATAGTCAATTATTAGTCATTTATGAGGATGTAATGATGGCGAAACTGTAACTCACTGCCTACGAGATATCTCAATGGGTAACGTAAGTAGATATTTATCTATATTCCCTTCGGCATATTTTTCTTCGGCGAGCAGTCTGATGGAGAAAAGGGGGGGGGGGGGGGATCAATGACAGCATTTCTCCTTCCTCCGCAAAAACCTCAGCCTCGTACCGCACTGATCCCTGCCGAGCCTGATGGTATGCATTCCTTCCGGTACGTCGGGGAGGCTCCGGTTGCCCGTGCTCTCGCGTTCGTCCTTGTAATTCTCCCAGAGCGACTGCGCGATCCGATGGAACATCTCCTCCACTTTCACGTCCTCCTTGGCCGAGACCTCGTACGCGCACATGACGTCGTCAACATTCGCGGCGAGTACTTTGCGCGCGTGATCCACTGTCGTCTGTCCGCCTTCGTATTCCGTGGGTTCGAGATCGACCTTGTTGCCGACGAGGAATAGCAACGTCCGTTCTGCGTGGAATCTGAGGTCGTTCCGCCAGTAGGAGATTCTACGCAGCGACTGCGCGTCGGAGATATCGTAGACCAACAACGCGGCCGTGGTCTCCCGGAAGTAATTGTCCGTCAAGGAGTGCATCCGCTCCATATTTGCAGTGTCCCACAACTCCATCTGCGGATGAAATGAATTAACGCCAATCAAACGTGCCAGACGAGGTCTATTTAGAGTTAGTTATTATTTTAAAAAAGTTTTGTTGCAAACCGCTTTTCCCCTCATAACTATTTCGTATAAAATGGCCTAAATAGCAATGCACGAATTTGGTGCATAGCAACCTCTCTTGTTGGTTGCACTAGATTAACTTCTTTTTCTTCACTTTAAAATTTACTCTACAATATTATCATAAACTGCTTACGAGTACGTACTATACCTGAGAGTAGTAGCCAGTTTTATTCACTCGACGCTACAGAACAATTTTCTTTTTCTTTCTTTTTTTTTTTTTTGGGGGGGGGGGGGTGGGGTGAGGATGAAGACCACCTGAAGGGAATGACCGTATCGTAATTTGTAGACACACATCTTAAAAGCCTTCTCCATGCAGTTCTGTTGTTCTCCGAATTGGTTTCAAGGGATTTTTTTTTTTTTTTTTGGGGGGGGGGGTGTGCAAGGTGTCACTAATATTTCCTATCAAAACTATACATGTATATACATGGCTGTTTTATGCCCCTATTAGTATAAGCTTAATTCATTTCATGGAGCTTCATTTCTTTTTCTTGAATATCAAGACTTATCTTCAGTAATATTAATTATCATCATAGATGGTTTCAAAACGGAAATTAGTCGGTCTTTAAAATGAAATATGATAGACGTTTATTGTGTCCTGACTATTCTATCAGACAAAATAAAAATGCACTGACAGGAACGACACCACTTACAATGGCCATTTACCAATGCCCATAAGTGACAGCACTATAGGGTAAGAAAAACATTTGCTCTAGTAGGGTCTGCAATTCACAGTTAGAAATCAAATTGATGAAAATATAGGTCCCATTGAGTCATGGCAAATTTGTTGTTGCGTCTAAACGTGATTAAATGTCCATCATTATAACATATGCTTTCATATTGCCTGACCGCTAAATATTAGTGTTATTCTTTATCGTGAGGTTTATACTCTTATTTCTTTTGTCGTGGATTAAAAAGATAAGAAAATATAAGTAAAATCACCAATCAACTTAACTAGACTAGCAAGAAGTTTACTTAATTACCTGTACAGGTTTGCTTTGTGGGCCGACTGGAAACTGTCGACAGTACTGGTAGCTGTCAATGGTAAGGGCCGTTCGCTCCGTGTTCGGGATGTCACGGGCGCGAAATCGTTGGTAAAGCGACGTTTTTCCAACTCCTGATTCGCCGAGCAAAATGACTTTGAAGGTAGGCGGGCGATGAGTACTGTACTGCATGCTTGTCTGTCTAGAGGCTTCGAAGAATTCCCAATCGTGGTCTATAATTTGAAGAATGGCCCAAAGAGTAGGCCCATGTGCTTTTCCTATCATGAATCACATAATATATCACTATATAAAATTATGGTCACACGCAATTCCATGGTGATCGAATTTGTTCCATTAGATGATCACAGGACAAGGCTACATTTTCATCATGATAGCGCAATTCGTTTTCCATTCAAGATATGGGGACAAGAAGGCAGTATGTGTTCCCTCGTCTTCCCACCAACCTTTTGCAACGCCTCGTAATGTCTTGTACTCCGATAAGCCACGGCATAAGTCTATACAGGGAGGTGGGAAGCTCCCTGGTCTATAGCACATGTAGAGATTTGACACGTACTTCAGTTCCGGCTGGAATTTACAGGACAGGACATCCACGGATTTCGTGCCGAAGCGAGAAAATTAGGCAAGAGGAACCCACACACTCCGCGGGCATGCAGTTTGTCACTTCGTCTTGAAAGAAAGAGAGGGAAAGAGAGAAAACAAAAGTTGTTAGCAGGTGTGAGTCATGATTCCTCATCGAATCAACGTGAGCAGAGCTGAGAGCTCGTCACAGAGGATGTGTTCTGCAACTTTGTCGCGCGTTGTATGAGATTTTGCCAGGGAGTGTTAGCTGATCTCGAGGTAGTGACGATATACCGTGGAATCTGAGATCGTCCGGTGTACACCATGTGTACAGCGATTTTTGTTCTGATCGTGTTTGTCATCAACTCGCTGTATCCAATCAATTAAATCAGGAGAATGTATAATCATTAGCAAATATGCTGCATTCAGTCAGTTGAGTTTCTTGGAACCACAAATTTTTAAGAGCATATAAGCGTTGTGCGTGCGTTGAGACCATAAACGACAATGCTAAGCAAATGTTTATTGTTTGTGTATAAATACGTGTATACTGTAGTAAGAGCATTATAAAGACTTATGATAAAACGAAGAATAAAATCATCATGTATAGGATCAGGAAAATAGGAGATATACTGATGAAAATAAAATGCCAAGAACAAATCTTTAAAGAAAATCAAAGCTATAATAGTGTACCTGGTGGAGTACAAAAGAGGGCAAGGTCAAATGTGATTACCAATCCGACTTACTACTTCGACATCCCTGTGTGTAGAGCACAGGCTCGTAACTTTCTTAATTCTTGATGGTGGAGAGGATTCAAAGTCAGAAATAGTAGACCTTTCTGAGAGCGTGAATTGACTACGATTGGTAGGGCCTTCAATGGGCACATGGCCGTGCTCTGGCACCTTTTTCTTGGGGGAGCGGGGAATTGGGGAAACCACGCAAAAGGAGGGAGCGTTTGCGGCATCCCAGAGCAGACCGACCAAGCAGGGGAAGGGTGGGGGGGGGGGGGGAGGGGGTTAGCTCACTCCCCCTTGGGGATTTGGCATTTTTAGAATTAAATTTTAAAGAAGCACTGACCAAGCAGGGGAAGGGTGGGGGGGGGGGGGGGATGGTAGCCCACTTACCCCAGGAGGGGATTTTACATTTTAAGAATTGAATTTCAAATATCGATCACATACTTTTGGTGGCATATCTGGAAAAAAAATCGTAAAAAAAAAAAGGAAAGACGATACGTTTATTACTTGCATAGATTGTAAAGGGAAGAAGAAACAAGTACTTTGATTAGGAATATCATGTTAGAATACGAGGACAAGGATTTGTTTAATGACATTGTTATTGTTCAGTAGGTGCTAAGTCCACTTGATCTCGAGCCTTTGCTAATTACATCTCGAATAAACTATATACAAGCCACACCGAGAGAGGACCAGATGAATTTCCTGGAATCGAACAATTTGATTAAGAGCAAATATTGGAAGAGTAGTTAATACTTGCGTTGAGATCGAAGACGAGAATGTCACGCAACTCAGAGTTAAAACAGGCCGACTTCTTTTTATTGGTTGTGTTCATGAATATAGTAATGACTGCAATTAAAAACAAAAACAAAAACAAGACGTTATTATGCAGTTGGATATGGAGGTCAAATTCCCTTTGTTTTCATAAAATATCCACATGAAAATGATCCACAAAGGTAATCGAAAGAATTCTGCTGGAAAAGGAACGAATGGGGTTTGCTGCTCCTGGTTGTCTTGTCGAAAACATCATGTGAAACTTTCATTTCTGTTTTGTTATCTTTCGTCCGATTTTGGTGAAGTATCTAACATTCTGTCTGATTCGCTTTCTTAAAATATATTATGTAGATTTCCTCTTAACTTGATGCCATCTAAACGAGGCCCAGGTTATTAAGAGGATATCAGCAATTCGTGGAAAATGTTTTAACTTTGTGTGGACTTTTTTCCAGGGTCTATAAAATTACTATAGTCACATCAACGACAAACGAATGAGCGGATAAAGAAAAAAAAAACGCGAAACAAGCATCTGCAAGTGAACTATACGAAGCCAGAAATAAATTGCTTTCACATAGTATTCAGCGTTGTGGAACATTGGCTGTAGAGAAGATGCAAACGGTCATTAAGTACATTGCATTGGACACCGAAGAACGGATCAGGCAATAAATGAACGAACCAGTCACATCAAATCTTGATTATAAGCATTTCATAATTTTCTTCTTCTTCCAGTAAAGTACAGACCGCCGTTGGCGTATTATCGTACTTGTGCTTGTCAAGTGCCCAGATGAAAAGTGCGAGTAAAAGGATCACTACAGATTCTATGTATATATATGTGCAGTTAAAAAAGACAGAAGAGGCTTAACGAAGCCTAATCTGTTGCACCCCCTGTTTGAAGAACTGTAGGGAGGTGCTTCTACTTATACTTGGTGGTAAAGGGTTCCATAGTTTAATTGCGTCAGGAAAGAATGTCTTCTGATATGTCTGGGTTCTGGCATACGGGATTTGAAATTTGTTTGGATTCCCTCGTGTAGATGGTCCAGTGGCTGGTATGAAGTGTTCTTGCGGGATGTCGATCAGCCTGTGGATTATGGAGTATACCATGCACACTCTCTGCTGAGCCCTTCTCTCCTGAGGAGTGGCCCACTGAAGTTGCTTCAACATGTCAGTTACGCTGCTTGTACGGCTAAAATCTCCTACAGCAAAGCGAGCGTGACGGCGTCGCACCGTTTCCAATTTCATGATATTCTTCTGGGTAAATGGGTCCCACACCACTGCAGCATATTCTAGAAGTGGGAGGACAAGTGTTTTGTAGCAGAGCACTTTTGTCTTCAGGGGGCAGTCTCTAATTTTGTTTGTGTGTTTGTATATGTTTTATTCATATCAGTGTTAATATACAATATGTACTTGCAATCAACCGTTCGGCTGTTTTTTTCAGTTCGTATATGATGTACAAAAACAGCGTCATTAACGTTAGGTAATACAGACACAATCTATCATTAAAATTAAACACACACACAAAAAAAAAAAAAAAAAGATGAGAGAAAAAACACCTAAAATCATTACACAACACACTTTGGCAGAATTAAGTACAAAAGCGGTATTGCAAATCATGAAGAGAAATATTCTATCTCGGAATTGAAGAGTGGAACTACAAAGTATGATGGGCAGTTCAACAATTTGTCAAGTTCAGAATAGATCAGCAAATAATTAATGCACAGGATCGGATTTGCAGCGAAGATAGATATCTATGAAGAACGATACAAGTATTTATTGCTTTAAACAATCTATGTACCGGTATATTTTGTTTCTTTCTTCCTGCCATACGTTCACAACACATGAAATAATGAAATTAGATAAAAATAGAACGAAAATTATCGATATAAGATACAATATAAGCTATATCACTCATCTATTACAGAAAAATATCAAATTGCATGCCTATACCTTTTATTTCAAATAAAACAACTTCATAATGTAATCACAATGTAAAGATGGAGGAAGATATAGTATATTACCTGTATTATTGCCACACCCCATCACAGACCCAGCTCTCGGCTCAGGCAGGCAGCAGTGCAGGAAAAGTACGGTGCAGGTGCCGGTGGTGCATAAGTTATGCAGCGCCCTCTTCCGCTCACTCCCAAAATATTTGCTGCTGAGCAACCACCGAAGCGAGTTTCATTTGACAGAATGATCCTAGATGACGGTCTTGTCGTGTTTGTAAGGGACTCCTACGGGTAGAATCACGTTTGATCGCTGCTTGGTCAAGCAATTAGCTAAAGATAATTTTTCGCGGAGCAAATTTCATAGTCGTCAATGGTAAGACCTACCTGAAGCAGTATTGTGGGCGCTGCTAATTTATCTTCACAAAGTGCTCTACAACGGTCCCGTCTACTGGATTTGCTGTGGTAAGTATCCTGAGCTGTGTGAAGATAGGCCTCTTAACTGCGACCAGCCCGAACGACGTGTGGATATAAGGATTTTGGTGTTTTTCGTGTTGGCTATTATAGTTCAAATTGTTTACAACTCATGCCGTGCAAAATTTGGTTCTTCCGATCCAATTGCAATAGACCCTAGCCTAACATAGAACCTACTGTTTAGCATGTGTAGGCACCTAAATTAGAGTCTAACGTAGACGGTCTAGATTCTAGAAACTAGTCTAACGTAGAACTATGCCTATGGTTAGTCCTAGAGATCTAGTCCCTTTCTGTCCAAATTGATGATTTTTCTTGATTCGGTCAGTAGTAAACCCATCCATAACTATACACAGCCCTGTCGCTGTACACAAGTGTAAATCGCGACAGGGCTGTACGGTGTGGACACTCCGTAATCTCTGTATTCTGGGGTGCCGACGCGATTTTGAATTAACTGGCAATACTGCACCATATTTGTTACTAAGACTACATAAGGTGAAAACTTTATCTATTTAGCTACCGTTTTCAGCTATTGATATTGATATACTTATATTATAACTTACCAAAAATTGCTCCTTTTTTAATCCTGTACGCCGCAGAAATCGTAGAAATTGCAGAAATGATTCGAAATGTCGGCGCAGCACTGGGCAAAGAGGGCGCTGTCGACTTCGCGGGCGTACAAACTCTAGCAGCGCAATTTGCATCGTTCAAAGCTGGGAAAGGTTTATTTTGAATGGCCCCGCGATGATCACAGCATTACGGGTTAAGATTGGACTTTTTGCTCAGTGTATGTTGCGTGAGGGCTCACTATGGACTGAAATACCATGCTCATAGTCCAAGTATCTCAATTCACGTGAGTGATTCGTGAAATTTGTGAAAAGAATGTAGAAATTTTCAATAGTTTTGTTGTTGTGTGGCCGTGTTCGAGGGGTTTAGTAGATATGTGTATGGGGTTCCGTAGATATGTGTATCACACACCGTCAGACCCCGTGCTAGCTTAGCGCACGGGGTCTGGTCAGGCTAACCCATCCACAGTGTCCATACTGATCCACTTGAGTTGAACCTGTACTATTTGTAGCGCTGTATATGTACATGCGCGTATACCTGTGCACAGGTTCCAAATCCTTCCGATTTGCATGGCATGAGTTTTCAACAGTTGAATTACCTCTGTATGTAGACATACCATAATAGTTATGGGTAAACTTGGCCTAGAATCTAGCTGGTAAACTCGTCCACTTGTAATGCGCGTGCTGGGGGCCGAGTTTACCCGCTAGGCTGAGTTTACCCATAACTACGGTACTCAAATTCAAGATAAATCAAATTTTAATGTTGAATTTCATGGGCAAAGCCACCATGTGAAGACACCAAATCCTTACATTCAGAGCCCGAACACAATTCACATTTTGGCTGGTCACAGTTAGCCTCATCCAAAGTAAAGACTTAAGTGGCTAATCAGCTTGAAGAAAGCTGAATTGGGATGGTTTGTATGACGACATTGGTCGACGATGCTTGAAAGTACTGTACACTGTACACTTCAGGACAATACCGGTAAAATGATGTGTTTGTGCAAGTAAAAATCAAGCTTTCAGGCTTACACTTGAAAAAAAAAGAAGAAGAAATTGCAGCATTATGTCCACTTTGGTCCCTATGTAATACCACAAATACAGGAGGCTACAACCTTCTGATGGTTGGTAAGGCACCTTCTGCAAGTTCTGGAACATGTCAATAGTAGGTGCAGGCAGCTGCACAGTAGATGTACACCTATCGTTAGGGGTAAATACCAGATGTACTGGACATCTTATATTTTCAGACTGATGGATTTGCAATTGCACACGGATGATTAAATGAAGGTGAAAATGTGAGACTTGTCTCTTTACCTGATGTAACATTTCTGCATGTACAGGGTGAACCAGGATGAATCGCCTACACCAGCGGGGATCCAGTGCTGGCATCGACAATCGAGCCTTCAGAGAGGCCATCGCCAAGATGCGAAATGACGTGCTGGACAGTAAAGCTGAGACTCAGCGAGTAAGAGATCAACTGAACTGTCTCATCATGCTAGTCAAACGGTGAGTGCTCAGTTTGGATGGATGCAGTAACGCTTTGGTGTTCAATCCATCAAAAATTTGCATGAATTTGTATCCTATATTTAGGAGTTGGGATGAGGGAAAACACTGAAATCATGATGCTTTCTGGAAGAGGTATGTTTTTGGAAAGTGTCAAACCTAGTATTTTCAGATTTTAGGAAATATCTCTCTTTATTAAGCAACTGATATTGGTATTTGGTAAATAATACAGTGCACTCGTTATAACGAGAGTTCACTGTATGTGCAGTGGCATAACATGAACGTGGTCCCAACTTTAATAGCTGGCCACCGTGTGTCTCTGAGATGGGGATTATGATTATGGAATTGAAATGTATAGATTGTATCTGTGTGCTTGTCAAATTTGTAAGTAAGCAGCCTAAACCCATCACATTCTTTGTTTTCTGTGCTTTTGTCCCCATGTTTTGTTTTGTTTTGTTTTTCTAATGGATTATAAATCAAATCTACATGTGATGACATAAATGGTACCCTGGGGTACCAGAAAAAAATCGGCCATTTTGTTGAATTATTTATTTTTTTTTTAGGGCTGTACCCTGGGTTACCAAAAAGTGGGAAATTAATTTTTTTGTGTGTGATTAATTCTTCAACATTCAATTATGGCCATTGTTCTTGTAAAAAAAACCCTCTTCATCCTGTAGTTTTCTCAATTAATCCCTGAGCCAGCAGGGTCATAATAATGCCATTTGCCTCCGCCTTATCCCCGGCGTCACTGGCCTTCTGAAACACCTCCAGAACATCGGCGGCCCCTTCCTTCCCCAACTTCCGAGTGGCGCGAAGCCTCGCGTTTTCCAGCCTCTCCTCTCTGGAAATTTTCCTTCTTTTCCGGCCCTTTCCTTTCAGTGCGGCATAGCCCCCATCACCTGCTGGCATTTTTGCAACTTGATCCTAATTGCGAAAGGATATTTTGTTCGGCACAAAGTGCACAAAGCTTACAAAATTACGGGATCGAAACTACGTCTACGAGATCGTAACTTTGGCACAGCTAGCGGGCTATTGTAATAGTGCGTGTAGTCAGTGCATGAAGCGCTATACTGAGTATCGCACCGTACCACGGGTCAGTACAGTGCGCATACGTAACGCAGTAACTCTGCGGTTGTACTCGAGTGAACGTGAGATGGCGCTACACAACGTGGTACCCCGGGTTACTACGATACCCCGGGGTAGCGCGTGGTGCATCATGTATAGAAACACAAATGTAGATTTGAGAAAATGCAAGTTTCTTCACAAGCCTTCTGATTCCTCCCAGGAACAGCCTATATTCATTGCATTTGTCAAACTTGCCCCAATGCATAACTTGTCATATTATACAGAAGTATTAAAATACAAATTTGCTGTCATGTTTTGAATTAATGTTAATTATTGTAAAAGTAGTTACATGCATTAACCAATAATTAATGTTCTGCAGCAGGGTATACTTGAGACAGCTTCAAATGTTCTTGATAAAGTGGTTTAGGTTAAATATACAGGCTTGTAAGCTGTCAAATATGTTATTTCAGTTTGTTTGAAAAACATAAATGCTTTTACCCCTAGTGACAATCAATGTCACATTTAATGATTCATGTATTAATGACCTTTTTCCACCCTAGTGAAATTACAAGTGTCTAATTCAACTTCTTTACACTCACAGAGCGTGGACTGGTGACAGTGCAGCTGCTGTTCATGTGTCAAATATAGTTGGTAAGTACAGAACACAGCCATTGTAGACATTCCATGTAATTTTACATCGTTACTTTATAGCACTGTACACAAATTTTTTTTATGAATTCTTTTAGCAGCATCTCCCTCCACAAAGACACAAATTGACCAAATAATGGCAGACTCACCAAAAATGTACTCCAGTCAGCTGTTTGATAACATTTTGTGTACACAATGTCAGAAAGTATGTTATGTTGCATCCATTCTCATGTTGTATTGCACTCTCCACATACTCTATACACGATGTATTTTGCAAACAAAATATTTCATGAATTGGAAGTGTAAGACAATTTTGTGCTTGATTGAATTTGTGATCAATGTCTACATTGATGGAATGAAAAAGCAGTAAAAATCAATTTCCCACTGTAAAGCAATACATGTATTTTTGAATATCTTATGGCAGTCTCAGCATGAAATTTACATGTGCAATGCAAAAACAAAAACAAACAAAGTCACTAAATTGTTCAGTGGAGTATTCAACCAACTGGTTCATGTTAACATGTGAGGAGTATTGTAGATATTTAGCACTACCCTGAATTTTCAGGTCTGTATTAGTCATTTGTTTTAAGGTTTAATGTTTATATTATGTGTCCTGTGATTGAATGGTGCATATTTCATGCAATTCTGCATGGTGCTTTTGAAGTTATCAGATCAGGAAGTCAAAGATAAGGTCAGTCCATCCATTTGACCAAGGCTTGCATTAGACGGTCGGGTTTCTATCGACTTGTATTACATTTATGCGCAGGTGTTCCTCCTCCGGCATTCAAGACTGAAGGAGAAGAGGAGGAAGAGCATTACAAGGTACTTGTTATAATGTTTGTTTTTTAGTGTGAACTGGGCTTGAAATGTCAATTATTTTTTATTTTATTTTAAACAACAGTATGCATGTAAGTGGTACAGTATCCCAAGTTTGGAATCAAAGCAATATATTATGCTGATTGTAGAATCTGTGCGGTGAATACTTTTTGTAACCATGATTATCACATAATCTTCAAAATTATGTCATAAGTTGTCAGGATGTAATGATTTTCCCTGCAAATGCATTCATATGAGGGTTCAGAGGGACAATAATGTGTTATTGTCCCCGCCGAACGAGTTCGAGCAGGGGACTATGAAACGGGCTCCGTACGTGTGTGTGTCCGTGCGTCCGTGCGTCCGTCCGTCTGTCCGTCCGTCCGTCCGTGCGTCCGTCCGTGTGTGCGTCCGTGTGTGATCAAAATGTTAAATTTGCTACTTCTCTGTCATTTATGAGCCAATTTTGATTCTGTTTGCTTTATATGATAGCACTACATGGGAGCTTTGAAACTTCTACACAGAATTTCAGTTGTGACCTTTGACCTTGACCTTTGACCTATATTGTACATTTTGCTACAAAATGCTACTCCTTCACCATTTCTAACCCGATTTCGATTCCGTTTGCTTTATGTGATGGCACTAGGTGAGGGCTTCAAAACTTCTACACAGAATTTTGACCTTTGACTTCTTTGACCTTTGACCTTGATTTTTGACCTATATTGTACATTTTGCTACAAAATGCTACTCCTTTGCCATTTCTAACCCGATTTCGATTCCGTTTGTTTTATGTGATGGCACTAGGTGAGGGCTTCAAACTTCTACACAGAATTTTGACCTTTGACTTCTTTGACCTTTGACCTTGATTTTTGACCTATATTGTACATTTTGCTACAAAATGCTACTCCTTCGCCATTTCTAACCCGATTTCGATTCTGTTTGCTTTATGTGAGTAGGTGAGGGCTTCAAAACTTCTACACAGAATTTTGACCTTTGCCTTCTTTGACCTTTGACCTTGATTTTTGACCTGTATTGTACATTGGCTACAAAATGCTACTCCTTCGCCATTTCTAACCCGATTTTGATTCAGTTTGCTTTATGTGATGGCACTAGGTGAGGGCTTCAAAACTTTACACAGAATTTTGACCTTTGCCTTCTTTGACCTTTGACCTTGATTTTTGACCTGTATTGTACATTGGCTACAAAATGCTACTCCTTCGCCATTTCTAACCCGATTTCGATTCCGTTTGCTTTATGTGATGGCACTAGGTGAGGGCTTTAAACTTTTACACAGAATTTTGACCTCATGACTTCTTTGACCTTTGACCTTGATTTTTTACCTATATTGCACATTTTGCTACAAAATGCTACTTCCGGCGGGGACATATATTACGCACCGCGTAATTTCTACTTTTCCTTGTTTTTTTGTGTAAACTAAGAATAGTTGCTAGTGTGTATGACCTGATATGACCTTCTTGAGAATGCATTAGGTACAGGTTGAAAATATTCCCAAGTGAAGTTGTAAAACCATAAGCAGGCTGAATAGCATTGTGAATATAGAGACCAAAATAGTAATTATGCCAAGAAACAATTTATTAGAAATTAGAATGCACAGGTTTGATTTTCATGATCTGCTGATATAAGATGTACTGTTTTGTCTTCAGAGAATGTAATGTACTCTTCCAGTGTTAACCCTTTCCATTACAACCAAGTAGAAAGTGCACTTAAATCATTATGAATTACTAAAATCTCTGCCATATCGTCACAGAATTTGGATTAAATGTTTTGCATGTGTGTGGTATTCCATTAAATTGAAGAGCCCTGCAAAGAGGTGACATACCAAAGTTTGTATCTCTGCCTTCACCACAACTGCTGCGGTTTTCTTGTCGCCCTTGCACACTCTGGACAGAATGCACCCGTCCACCACTGGGCGATGCTGACCATTGGCCTCCTCAACCGACACTACCAGCAGATGGAGGCGGAGGGGCTTGCCCTGGCCAGGGCCCGGCTCCAGCACCGACAGGAATTCTTGGACGAGCAGCTGCAGTGCCACCGTGAGATGCTGCTCAAGGAGAAGCGAGCCCTGAAGAAGAGATTAGCATCTGCCCCGCCCAAGTCTTATGACCAAGTGAGTCCTCCGTGGGGGCATGGAGGGGGGGGGGGGGGGGTCCTGGCTCTGCATACACAGGATGACAATTAACATGAGACTGATGAATTAATAGTATTGTATTAAGACCTGAGAGAAGGAAATAGTGGTCGCCTTGGGTATCTGATCCATTTTCATTGTGTCACTGCCATTAATTTGCTTCAAGTCAGTTTGTAGGGTCACTGTTGGTAAGCAGTATGTGATGGGTTCAAATCCCAGACTGGTTCTTTTTCTTTCAATAAAGCTTTCTCTGTCTGATTGTATTCCATTTATTTGAGCCAACTTGAACAGTGTGTAAAATGACATTCAAAAGCATTTGCTCTCTGAAGCATGTTTGTTTGACGGCAAAGAAAAAATGTGTCATACAAATCTTAATTGATGAAACTATTTACTCTTGGCAGCTGGTGAATCTATGCATCATTATTAAATCAATAAGGGGGGAAAACAGGGGTCATACTTAACTTTTTTTTTAACTAGCCAGGCGGACTACTTAGAATCAAATTTGACACTGAAGCAATATTTTGGCTAGCCAGACGGACTAGTAACTTCAGAATTTTTCGATTTTTAGCTAGTCCGACGTGATTTTGGGTGGCCAATGGCCAGCGGACCATCACAAATTTCGAACCCTGGAAAACAAGATTGTTGTAAACTAGCTAACCTCAAGCAATCAAATGCAGGAAGGTATTGTTTGGTGGTATGTATTGTCTGTTCTTTCTCTTCAGCTTTTCCATTTTGCTTTTGTTTTGTTTGTTTGTTTGTTTGTTTTTTGCAGGTGTCAATGACTTGAGATACTTGACTATGATTGTATGATGAAACTATGAAAATTGAGGGAGTTTTTGTTGAACATTTTTGTCATCATTGTCTATCCCTTGCAGCTCTTTCACCCCGCACAAAGCAGACCTAGGGACAGCAGTAACTCAGAGAGGGTGGCTCATCCAGGCACTCTAGTGGAATTCCTCTACCCTGGGACCAAGATAGATAAGCAGGTATGACATGTGCCTGTAGGCGTCAAAATCAAAAGCACTAATAATGGCAAGACAACAAGCATCATTATCATCACCATTATCATCATCGTCGTTGTCATTGTCGTTGTCGTTGTCGTCGTCGTCATTATCATTATTATCCACAATGGCAGCACAAAGGCCATAAGTGATGTGAAAGAAAAATGAACTAGTATAGCAGAGCTGCTGACTGGTATACTTTTATGATATGTTTTTCGTTATGACAGGTAAGAAAATATGTTTTTGAAATGGAAAATATGTCTCATTTGCCATATGTAGTATTGGTAATTTGTTGTTATTGGTTGTTAATTTCTACAGTACACCAGCATTTTTTTTTTTTTAATGTATAGTTTGGCAACCCTGATACAAGTTAGAGAAAACATCGAATGGAGCATGTGGTCATCTCTGAAACTTGTCACTTTTGATATCCCTCTGGTATGGGGTACATTCAAACCCCATTTGGTGCTGGATACCCTTCTGAATAGCTCTCCTTTGTTGCTGATAAGGCCATGATCATTCTGTGCTAAACTTTCACAACATAGACTGAAGAAACAACAACAACAAACAACCAAACAATGAAAATGTGTTTTACATTTCATCCCATCTCTTATTACATGCAGATGGGAGATTTCTGTCTCTTTCTGTTTCCAGATCTATACAATTGAGTCTAGACAGCTTGAAATGCTGGTAGTGTAAACCTCTCAATAACTGAGACTTTTGTGTGTGTGTTTGTTTGTCTTTTTCTTTATTCCAAGCAGCAGAAACCTTCAAAGCAGAACAGACAGACAGGCCGACGATTCTCTCAGGTCAGCAAGTGAAATTTTTGTTGTTGTTGTTTTTTTGTGATATTCCAAAATGTACAATTTCCTGATTCTGAAAACTGAGACGGATTTAGATTTTCCGGACTGTTATGAATATCCAAATATTGTAGTTATTATGGCAGAAAGTGATTTGCACAGTGTATGTGTGTTGTAAATATAAGTGACCATCATCTCTGAGTGTCGATCAGCTGCAGTGGAAATTTGCACTTTGTTAAGGCTAATAAATTTGTTTCAAATCTATCAGATGTAAACTACAAAGAAGGGGATAGTTTGCTGACACAATGTGTTTTTATTTCATTTTTGAAGTATTTGTACCAGATGAAAAAATGGGGGTGATGATAGGTGCATCAATAATATCCCTGGCAGGGTGGTGACAAGTGCAATGATACCAGCTCCTGATCCATTGTTGTAGCAACCCATTGTTATAACCTGCATTTTGGATACATTTCCTTGGGTCTAGAAGCGAAAATATTATATTCTGTCCTGGAATAGGCACAACTCATGTGAATTACAAATGGCAACTTCTGACAATCATGAGCTTTCTTCCTGAGTTGAGTAGAATGCAGAGAACTTGCCCATATCTTTTTGCAAGTCCTGTCAGAAACGAAAATCTCTGGAGAAGACATTATCCTCACATTATCCCCTTGGATGGAAGTGTAGCAGTGGTTGTAATGCAGTGCATGGACAATAATAATGTTGATGTGTTGGTGATAGTGATAATGATTCCTGTTGATATCATTGTCATGGTTATTATAGTTATATGTAGATGAAGTAGTAAAAGTATCATCGTCATCATCATCATCATCATTGTCATGGTTATTATAGTTATATTTCGTAGAAGTAGTAAAAATATCATTATCTTCATCATCATCATCATAATCATCATAATCATCATCATCACCATTATCACTATCCTTCATCTGGCATATTTGTGTTGTTGCCTCTTGCAGCCAGGGCTGTTTGAGAGTGAGGGGATCGTGGAGAAACCCAAACGTCCTGTTAGTGCCATCCACCAACAAAGGACCGACGCCCAAAGGTCGAGACCTAAAAGTGCAGGTGAGAAAAGTTTAATGATGACTTGAAGAAATCAAGCAGTCAAGGGCAGACAAGGGGGAATTTCACGAAGCGTTTTGGTCGGTTATTATTCCGACAAACTGTTACAAGCTACTGAAATCCTTGCATCTCATTGGCTGAGAACAAATTTGTCCGACAACTTCGTCAGACACAATGCTTCATGAAATGCCCCCCCCCCCCCCAGATCTTGTGCAGTTGCTTCAAGATTGAGTTTATCATAGAGCTCAGGCTAGTGTCAACCCCCCCCCCCCCCACCCCCGCTCTCGTTTTCCTTTGCAGTAGCATTCATAGAAGTTGAAAGTAGCGCAAAAGAAGGAATAAAGTAACATTACCATATGCAATCTGCACCGTGATATAAAAGAAAAATATACATACATGTATATGTGAAGAAGATACATTACACCACTATGAGAACAAAATATATATATATAATATATAATGTAGGTCTTACAGTATTTAGAAACTCGAGGTCTGTTTAGTTGTGAAGGCTCTGGACTCCACGAGGAAGATCCTGTGCTTTTTTATGATAGAATGGTTTACCAACCATACTACTCTGAATCCAGATGTTACCCAGCATTACCAAGGTATTGATAATGGTACTGCTCTCCGGGAGAATGGGCTTCTCTGGGTAGAGAAGATTGCGTCACTATCATCTTATTTTCTCCTCTTTTTCAGTTAAATCGGTGAATGTGAAAGGGGAGAGACCTCTCAAGTATGAGACAACTCGACCGATATCCGCCAAGAACATCAGCACCACTTTCCTCACCAACCCCACCAACCCAAACCTCCCTAATGCAACCAGAGATGGCAAGAAGCCCAGGGCCAAGAGTGCCAGAGCATATCTTGGCATCAGCTCGGGTGACGCCTTCTACCAGGGCGAGGCAGCCGGCAGCCACCCGGCCCCCACGCCCGTGCGGGACCACGAGGCAGAGGATATGGGCCATGTCAGTCCATTCAGGGATGGGGTGTCGGAGGACCTCCGGAAGATCGAGTTGATGGAAGAGGACTTCCGGAAGACGGCTTCCCTGCTGCAGCAGAAGCTGGGTATCTCAAATTGCGGTGCCATATGACCGGAGCAAGGGGGACATTAACCTGTTCATCACTGTCTAGCTGAAGTGAGCAGCGCTCTGGTGGATTTACACAGAAAGTACTCTCTTTTGTCTGCATTGTTTACCCCACCCTTGAGCCACCCCCCCCCCCCCCCCATACAGAATAAATGCAGCCCCGTTATATATCATCCTCTCTTTAATGGACCAGTACATGTAGGTGTTAAGGACTCCCTCACTCTTACAGTACTTGTTGTCATGAATATAATAAATAGACTTTTTGCCATAATTTGTAGTTTGATATTTATGCTTTTAACTGTAGTGCTGCTGTTAATTGATCACTTGTGGTGTTACAGAGTTGATAGAATTTGTACATAAATTGTGAGGTTTGATTTTTGTACCCCAAAACTAAGTAGACCAACTTCTTATTCAGTCAGGCCAAAAAACCATCACAGAGGTTGGTTTGAGAATACCAGGTATTTTGTCTGACATTTATAAAGTAGCCTTCGTTATGTCAAAGGATGGGGCTATATGGATCTCGCAAGTCAATTATCACCGAGATCATCTACTATTGGCTACGGAAGAATTGTAGAGTGGTGAAATCTACAATGTGATTTGTTTGGCATACACATTACAAAGTCTTCTTACATTACTGTAAAGTTTGTTGCTAAAGTGTATGTATGTGCTTCTTTCGGCTGCAAAGTTTCATCACGATAATGATTTCTATGGAAGGTCTTGTTTGGGCTTTGAGAGACCAAGCTATATT
The DNA here is from genome assembly GCF_964275005.1 of Diadema setosum. Classification (NCBI taxonomy): domain Eukaryota; kingdom Metazoa; phylum Echinodermata; class Echinoidea; order Diadematoida; family Diadematidae; genus Diadema; species Diadema setosum. The sequence continues at coordinate 14,201,449 of NC_092693.1, read as the reverse complement.
TGTAGCAAGCTGGGCATGTGCAAACAAACCACATCTATAGGCAAAAGCAGCAAAGTGGAGAGTCGTGGGAGAGGGTGTGGTGATGTAAAAACACTGAAAACAATTGTCAGGTTCCCAAAATGCGTGCAGCTACATCACAACCAGTGGGTGATTTCAAGTTCGGTGCTAGTGCTAGTGCTAGTGCTAGTGCTATCTCAGCACTAGCACCGGCGATAAAACCGAACTTGAAATCACGTCGGTGTTGGGAGTTGACCTCAAAATTATGACGTATTTCCGGTAGTTGGTGCTGGGCTCGGTGTTGAATGTCGTCTGCTGAACCGAGCTCCGCCGTTTGTGTTAGCGATTTACGTGCTTTTTGCCCATTGACTAACACTAGCCCCTAGGGATTACAGTATCATTTTCTTCATATCAAGTTCGGTGCTGGTGTTAGCGTTGCCGTGCGAGACCCGTATTCACTTCCATAATAGATGCACGTTTTACGTGCAAAGTCTATGCTAATGCAGTGGTTGCCCACGTAACGTACACGAACACTCCAGACATGGCTATATAAATCTGAGCCTGGGAGCAAAATTAAGATAGTTGTATTTTGGGGAATGGATGAAATTTGTGGCATTTTTATCCGTCTTCCTTACTATATGTCTTAAACTAAGCAGTTTTGGCTGCATCTTTTGATATTTGACTGTAATCACGCGCCATCACTTTTTTCGTTGCGCGGAGCTCGCTGTGCTGTGAATCCAACACCTAGTGCTGGTGATCGATAATTTTGATCGGTATTGCCTCGTTAATCTGACCGTCGGTGTTGGAGCTCGATTTAACGCTATTATTTGGCGGCTAGCACTAGCACCGAACTTGAAATCACCCAATGTGCTTGGGGAGTCTGTGCTGTTGTGATTATAACATCAGCTGTTGCAAGTACTGTCTGTTGCACGCATCTTTAAGTGGAGCTCGAGTCAGGATACCATCAACTATCAGTGAGTGGGGTTAAAGTAAGGGGTAAAGGTTGGATGTGGACAGAGGAGTGAGGATTTGTCTGATATGCTGTTCTAAATTTTAATGTGACTGTGACTTTAAGATGATGTCACAAAGAATAGTTTTAGGGTTTGATGGATAGCAAGATGAGTATTCGGCCTAGGTAGTAAATTTGTGTGTTAACACCTGATAACCGTGATAACACCTGTGATTCGATGGATTTCTGACCCCCGTAGCTCCTAGCTTGCCAAACTGCAGTACAGCATCTTGTATTATAGTTGCAGGGATTAATTTGTTTTGTTAGTACATGTATTTGATATGGCAGTGGCTTCATTTATTTGGTTCTGTACTCACTCAACCAAGAAGTTTCTTGCTACCACTTTGTGACTCATGTGACTAGTCAGGTCCAAGGGTAATATTGATTTAGAAATTTTGTCATTTCGTCCTCATGACATGTGCAACTCTGAATTTCACTATGTATTCTATGTTGGAGAAAGCTTGGATGGAACTGGTAATATTCATCAAATCTGCACAAGATAAGAAAGATATGTGTGTAATAAATATTACAACCTGTACTAGAATTTGCTAATTTGAGAAAGAAAGGGGAACTTAAATCTGTCAAAATGATGGCAAGATGTTACTTTGTATGGCAAAATTTCCCCACAACACCATGGGTTAAGATAATCCTAGTTTAACAGTGGGAGCCCTCTATTGTTAAGCATGGGGAAGGAGTCTGAAACAAACATAGCTCCTACTGGCTTGACCTGACATTTTACGTGGTGAATGCTTATAAACATTATATTGAAAGCAAATGGACTTTATTCTGTCCCAGACAACCTTGACTACCTGTGCTTTGCCCAACAGCCCTATTGTAATGAGTGATCAGATCGAGATGCGCTTACAATGTATTCCTACCTAGTATATTTCATTACTCAGAATCCAGTATGCAGGCATTAGTAATGTTGCTGTGTCATGCAAGTCTCGGGGTAGGCTTCTGGTTGTTGCGTACAACCCCTTGTGAAACTCTGCATGTCAATTTGAGATACAGTGGAACCTTGTTATAATGAAGTCCGATCTAGCAAGATACCTGATAATAGCAAAGTACTTTTGCCGGTAAAGTACTTTTGCCGGTCCCATTCCTTTCATATACTTTTGTATATATAGTAAAATACCCGATGTAACAAGGAAATTTGGGTGGTCTCTAGCAGCTCGTTATAATGAGGTATCCCTGTTTCAGTTAAGCCATCCATTGGCAACAACAGCTCCATCCTTAATTGCATACACTGGTTGTAATAGAGGCTGTGCCAATTACGTGAAGGAGTCTTTGATACAATATTTGATGGTAGCAATGAGAGTAGAGCCCTGATATTAGTATCTTTTTTTTTTTCCACACTCATTGGGACTAGCGAGTGGATAACAATGATGATGAAACAGCATCTACAGAGCGCCATTTATCTGTAGAAACATTCAAAGAACAAAGGGTATGCAAGATGAAAATGGCATAGAAACTTTACTATGGCAATAAACTTAAAATCGAACCTATGCAGCCTTTTGTATGGTCACATAGGAACCAAATGTTGTTATGTTATGCTGTAGAGGACTTTTAGCACCCAGTATGATGGAATGTTACCATTCATGCACTTGTAGATGAAATACTATAATTTGAGCCATGCCTTGAAAAATGTAAGCATGCTCATTTCTGTTGAAAACAGAGCCCGACCTCGCCACACATACACTTAGAGAAACTCGACTCTCTGTTCTCATTGATGCTTGAAATATGGACTAAGATAAAAACAGAACAGGGAAGATGTCATAAATATCCTTTGAATTAAAATTCTAGAGTCTTTATGGTTAATCTGAAGAAGAAGTAATTATGGCTTAATCATTGACCGGCAAGTGATTTTTAAGTACCTTTAAGCTGCAAACCAATATTTTGAATGTGATGATATTACCACTTGGTCTATTTTCTCATCTGTTTGTGAACCAATATGGATGGTATTCAAAATGCATATGTTTTGAGAGTTCTTATAATGTGATTTTCAGTTTCCAATTTCAATGAAACTTTCACCATTTTGTACGCTTGCCTTTGCTTTCTCTGGCAAAGTCAACGTGAACGTAGACTGGACATTCTCCCGTAAAAATCAATTATGGTTGTAGATGCCATTTTACTAGGCAAGCACTAGTAAAGTCATCTTATGAGCGTCATCATCGTATTGTATATGAATGTGGCTATCAAACCGATATGTATAAGATTACCAGCACATGATGCTTCCTCCTTTTTTCCTTTTTGATTGGGGGTTGGTACAGGGTATGGCATTTGCGTGACTTATTTTGGCGAGATTCCATGTACAAAAAGCTATATTTCATCATCTTGACAATCAGCTAAATTCTTCCAACTAGCGTCTTTCATCAGTATTTCAGCATACGGACCATTTTTTTTTTCAACCGAGTTACACGTAACGGCGTAGGACATAACTGTACGCCGTAACAATGGTGTCTTGAAGAACAATGGCAAAATTGAATTTCATTGTGTCCTGTGATGTACCTTGGCATTAGCTTTTCCAATAAAGGATTTTTTTATCCTATATCGACGAGACGTTTGCAGAATGATTAATTAAGAGTGAGAAGTTTTGCGATGCATTCACCGTGATTTAGGGTGCTGGGTCATCATATCATATCATATCATATCATATCCATCATAATCATGATGTGTGTGTGTGTGTGTATGTGTGTGTGCGTGTGCGTGAGTGTGTGTGTGAGTGTGTGCGTGTGTGTGTGTACGGTTTTTTTTTTTTTTTGTATTTCTGCGCGTGTGTGAAGTAGGTATGTGTGTCAGTACATTGGCGGACTGTCTACCAGGGGCTTTTTCATGATTTTGATTGCTGCGCTTTCAAATTGGTCAAAGCAATTCCCGCCACGCATTCTCTCCTCAGAACTTTACAAAACAATGGCAACCCCAACGCCTTCTCAAAATTTACATGATGCAGGTGTACCTGCGAACAGCTGATGAATGCAAACACCTTTGTGTTATAGACAATAGATCTATAGAGAAACAGGTGATTTAGATGACTCGCCACCAGACATTGGACCAGACTGTACCTTGCATGGGTCCGAAATAGTTGAAAATCTGTCTGCCGAATAAAAAAGAATTACACAGGCCCTCCAGGTGCTGTTAGATGCTATTGGTATCTTAAAGGGATACTATAGTTTTGATTGAGACGGGACTTCAGGTTTTCAATTCTTGTGAGGTAGTGAAAAACATGAAATAAAGAGCATACATTTGTAAGAGAAATTCAAAGTTTATTTGATAAAATTGGTTTTGAAATGGCGGGGATGTCCAAGAACAAAGTAGTCCTTATAAAAGGTGGGGCCCACCTTTTATTAGGATCACTTTGTCTTATACTTTTTTGATATCTCAGCAATGCCAAAACTAATTTTCATCAAATAAACTTTGAATGCCTCTTAAAATTACATATTCTTTAATATTTCAAAAGTGGTTTCTGATCATGTCGCAAAAAGTCAAAATATGAATCCCCATCTCAACCAAAACTATACCCATCCCTTTAAGGTTTGTCTGTGTTTTTGTTTGTTTTGTTGTATGAAACGAAAGGATTGTGCAAAGACTTGTTGGAGGTTGAACAAGTGCTCGTCACTCTGACTTTGTCTCTGAGGAGTAAAAGGAAATAACTCTCTCAATCTCTGAAACGGCACTGACATCCCCACAAAAGAGGGAATATCAACAGATCAGTTAACACAAGAAAGCTACCCTTTCGAGGAATGCGGTCTTGGCGCAACTCTGCTTTATTTCAGAGGCAGACGTCGTCGGTACTGAGATTGAGAAGGCAGGCCAGGAACAAAGACGGTAGAACTACCATAAGAACAGAACTCGTGCAGTCCTGCCACCATGCCCTCTGAACGTACTGAACTTAAACCACTGCGCACTGGAATACTGGAAGCGAATCTCCCATGCATTAGATAATCGTAAACAATATTGAGCACTTTCTGGAAGGCAAGGGTTTTTATGCTGCCAAGTTTGGGCCTGGTGTTGTCATTGTATATAATTTACCATGAGTCGCAAAAGCTTCAGAGCTAGAGTGCTACGTTATTATTAGATTCGTTGACTGATTAAAGGAGTGCGTCTACCAGCGCGGCGGAGGGGCATGACGTCCATTTTGAAGTTCACCAAGTTTCGAAAGCGCTATTTGCGCGGGAGAATCCTGACACGACATAGCGCCTCCCGAGAGAAACTCCTGCCGTGGGTTAAGGATGAGCTGTCCGAGGAGGCTGTTATGACGATTTTCCCGGGCTCCACTTATTCTTACAATGGTACGTGCGGGTACTGATCATAATCATATCTTGAAAAACATCTCAAGTTGTAAAAACAAAACAATATAACAAAGTTCTAAAGAATGTCACACGTGTCTGCCAAGTGATTTCTTTTTTAAAGTCATCCTTTTAATGTCTGATTTTGTACGTATTTCACTTGATTTGTCAATATACCGACTTTCTTGTAGAGTCTAACTCTGGTAACAATTACATCGACGAAACATTGTTCTTTACACGCTGAAATACATAAATTGGATGTAGAATTCTTGACGTAAATGCACTGAATATAAGCCACAGTTTTGCGATATCTACAAAGTGCAGAGTAAAGTTAGGGCTGGTTGAATCACAGTTAAAGGGGACCTCCGGATGATTTTCAGACTTTTACATTTGAAAAACTATAAATTAGTCAAACTGAGTACAGTTTCAGAATTTATAGTGATGGGGATAAGTAATGAGAATGTTTTCAAAATTTATAATGAATTGCAATGAACAAGGATGATGACATGACAGCCTCACCATAAGAATGCATGAGTTGGGGCTCAAGGAAGCAGAACAAAAGAAGAAGGTATGCATGGATTTTTCACAGGTGAACTTGTTGAGCAAGCGGTATTGTAATGGAATTACACTGCTACATTTCTAAGATATGTGAGGCTCTGATGTCATCAACACTGTTCAGTGTAATTTGTTTCAGATTTTCGATTTATTGGTTTCTCTGCTCAAGGACCACAATAAATTCCACGGATCTATACATGGAGCTGTTGATTTATGTACTACATGATGTGAAATTATGAAAATCGTCCGGAATGCCCCTTTAATTTAAGTGACAACCCATTTTTCCATATCATTGGTCATAGAACTTCTAAATTATTGTTTCTTTAGTCTACAGTACTAGTAGACTCCTATGTGGTCAAAACCTTCACTTTTTTTTAATTGACTTCACGCTTACATTAGTTCTTATTTTACATGATAATATCGTGGTTTTGCCACCACTAACCACCCACTTACGGCAGTGTATCTAGTGACTAGGTCTCTCTGTAGTTTAAGTGGTGAGATCTCTGAGCTCCATAAACTTTAACGTAATGGAGGGACATTCACGCAATTTAAGATGGTGTAAACTGAATCATGGGCAGTGTTATTTTAGTTAAATTTATAGGCCCATCACAATCCTTTTGGGAAGACGTTCTGTCTGAACCTCGAAAGGCAAGATCTAATCCTCAATTTGGGAGAACGTGGGACATATTTGAACGTAAACATCATTACACTATCCCGTCATTATTCATTAGGCTGGTTAACTGATGACTGAAATAATTGGTCATTTTATAAATTTGATGTTTTAGTGTGTGGGTCTTCCTTTTGTTTTGTAGTTGTTTATGTTTGTTGCTTTCTATTTTCTTTTCTTTTATTTAATGGAGAGCTAGACGCAATATCGAGTTATTTAATTTTGTTCTTTTAATACGATTCCCGGAATCCTCGGTGCATGCGTCTGTTTTAACTGTGTCGGACAAATCTCTGAATGCCTACAACAGCCTTTACTGTTTGACGCAGATAAGCATAACTTTCAATGATGTCTGCGAATAGGTCTATTGCAATTATTATATCATTACCCTTTGTGGTCTGGAAATAATATGTCGCTTCGCTGATACTTCAGTTGGGTAGCTAACTAGGCCCCTAGCTGTTCTTGTCCCGTGTGCTCGGTCCACCTGAGTTGAAATAACAATGCTCTTGTTCTCAAGCAGATAAACCACTTTAAAGAACGAGTATATAGAATCTCCTCGCATTTTTTTTTTTTGGGGGGGGGGGTGGGGCAAATTTATGCGTAGATTCTAAACCAGGAAAGTGCATGCTTAGCATTCCATTGGCTTTTATGTTCCATGCTCCAAGCCGCTCTTCAAGAGAGTGTGGGTATGGCGACAAAAGAAAAAAAGAAAAAAAAAGTGGTTCTTAATTCAAACAATATTGTAACTTCAAAGCCGTATTTCAAAGAAGATATTGGAATCCTGTGTGCAATTCGATGTTGATATTGTATGCAGCCTTGAACCTTGAACCTTGAAGGAGTATACTCTCCCCTCCCCCACCCCCCCCCCCCAAAAAAAAAGCGCAGACGTTGTCCTGGGGAGGGTTGCCCTGTGTCAGGTGCTGCTGGTGCTCCAGGTGATAGGTGTCTTGTTGTGGCATCATCGGTACTCTAATATTAACATTGCATATAGTGTGCTGGGTGCAGTGTGCAGGTGATGTATGTGTGTTCTTTTCTTACATGTTGGGGGAAGGCAACATGTCTCGAATGACGGTTAATGTTGCTCCCGGAATATAGCTACATTGTACCTAGAAGTTGAAGCTGTATACGACAGAGTTTGGAAGAGTATTCCAGATGCAAATAGCTCTTAGATCTCGAAGCGGTTCACTTACTTCTTGAAAATTCTGCTGCGTTTGACACCATCTACCATGTACAGCTCCTCAACAGACTAGAGACTGAATTTGGTCTTAGAACACTGGAACTATCTTTAGATAGATTGCATCTTAAAATTATATGGCCGTCACCAGATGGTTAATGGCGCCTTTTCTCGGTCGTTTCCTCTTAGACATGGCGTCCCCCAACGATCCATATCGTTAGTCCTTTTACTTTTTTTTCCGTTAAACACAGCCCCTCATTCATTACTCTCGTTGTTAATTCTTGGAAAGATATAAATCCTGCTATTATGCCCTACGCTGACTATACTCGTGTACTACAGTATTGTCTATGTAATGTGTAAATAATATTTCGCTATGGTGTTTTGATAATTATCAAAAACCTAAATTGTTTTAAATCAGAGTTATAACATATCTATACACAGTTCAGGCTGTGTATTTCTCTTCCAGAACTTTCCTTCGAAAACAGTACCATCTCCACCTCTCAGTCCGCCAGAGATCTTATATCTATAGTAATTTTAGATAAGCATCTAAATCTTCAACAACACGTTAAGAATTCATCCGCGCTGCTGCATGGGGTGTTTGTAAAACTAGTAAAATCTAAAAATTATCAAACCAGTTTTCCAATGAACGTCTCATTCATGCACTATGGTATTGTCTCATCTCGATTACTGTAATTCACTTCTCGCTGGTCTTTCTGCTTCAACATGCAGCACTACAGAGAATTCATAATACAACTTCTACGCTTGTGACCCTCTCAAAAGATCTGACCATAACGACTCCAATTCTCCGATCCCTCCATTGGCTCCCCTTAAATCAACGTACCTTGCATCACCTTTAAGTCCTTACCTTATGGTTTATAAGATACGTAATGTAACGTTGCTACATCTTATATCAAAGACTTGACTTTTCTCCGCTCCTCTATTTCAACCCGACAGCTCATTCTGTTCTTTCTCTACTCTGCAATTATCTCATAACGGTCTGTCATAACTCCTTCTCTTTTTTTTAACAAAACCCCTTTCATACTCGTAGGCCCGAATTCTCAAAGCTGGAATAACTATTCCGCGGAATAGTTATTCCGGGGAATAAGTTATTCCACATTTTAAGAATAGATTCCGGGGAATAAATCGCGTCATTTTACGTCACGAGGGCCTGATTTGCATAAGAGGCGTAATAAATCGGCGGAATAAGCGGTGTAATAAAGTTATTCCACCTTGAGAATTCGGGCCAAAGCGCCCAAAATCCATAGAATTCTATATCAATGCTAAAAACTCAATTTATCTTAAAAACGTTTACTTTTGCTTCATACATATCAATTTTTCTTATTATCAAGCCTAGTCTACCTTAATTGAACATTTCAGTTCTGTCTTTGATAATGCGCCTAGAAATGCCTGCCTTTAGCGCCACATTAATGTAAGACTATTGAGAGCCACAATGCAGTATTATTGTGTGTGTGTGTGTGTGTGTGTGTGTTTTTATTTTTATTTTGCTTATCTCAGTCCCTGGATCCCATAAGCATACACACAAACACAGATACAAACGTACATCATCACACAAATACACATACACACATACACACAGCGATAGAACGAAAGAACACGAAAAGAGCTCACTCTCAGAACCCACAATACAAGAGCGTAAAAGCTGCAGTGCTCTAGGGGAAACTAGTCGTTACACACCGACTTATTACTAGGACTGCCTCAACGGCTGAGACAGACTTTATAATGCCACTGTCTTTATCAGTATGACAATAAAACACAATGACCATACAATAATAATGCCTTCAAGTCGACGCGTTTTGCGCGAGTGTCACGGTGTTTCACACCTTCACATACAAATTGTACCTTACATAGGATTTTGAAAGTTTTACTTTTGTGGTATGGTAAGCTTGTGTATTATCTGAGCGACGTATCTGCCACCTAAAGTGACAGAGAAGAGCAACAGCAATGCCTCAGTATGTTTGTTTGCTTCATCAGGTTTTTGATCAGGTTTTCTTTGTTCACAGCATGTTTTTGCCCATACGCAACAGTTATGTTTAATCTTCGCTTAACACCATGAATTCACCTTAATTTTGTCTGCTGTGGCAATGAACAATATTTTACTTGCTTGCTGCATTATCGCCTGTGCTAATTCTAGCATTTCTTTTAGTGGCATGACTCGTCCAGCATAGCTTCACCAATGATTATAACCATATCCTATTTTCTCGCCAACAGCTGACGCTCGCGACGTTAATGCATTTTCCATGGCGCTGTATACCAGCATTAAGCAGCCAGCCGCTTCTCCTTGAGATACAATCGAGCTAAGGACTTATCACGCTATCAAAGTTGCAATATCTAGTATGCCGTTTCCATGGCAACAGCAATCTACCGTCAGTCCGTCCGCTATTTTTTTTTTTTTTTTGCCTTCACCTAAGTAATACGAGCATTATGCATGTGGAGTCTTTTCTCCCTCTCCCAAACGCTATTTCTAAAGCGAGTCAAACTGACAGGACATATTTTTCTCTTACATATTGTGCGTGCCACATTGAGATGCCAGCAGCGCGAAACCCGCAATGTTCTGGTTCTCCGCCTTGGGTGCTTCAGGATTCTCTTAGGAAATAGAGCAAGAGAGAGAGAGAGAGAGATGGAGAGCTAGAGAGGTAGAGACATACTACTATCTGAATCAAGGCTGCTTACAGACGAGCATCCATCACGAGTTGGAAATGTCCATCGTTTGATTACCGGGAATCATCTTTTTCTGACGGCTGAGGAGAAATTAATCGCTTCCCACAAGAAGAGCTTCTTGTCGCGCACTCCTGTGTGTTGCTGATGCGGTCATCTTCATTTTTTACGAGGAATACTGTACATTAGTACACTGCTATGCGTGGATAGATAGCCATCCGCGGCATGTAATTAATATTGCACGAAAGATGGAAGTTTGACACGTGAATAGCACCTGTCTCGACATCTTCTTCTTCCGTCTTGTCTCATTCCCCTCCTCCTCTCTCCTGTACTCTTCTTAAAATCGTTTTCTACTCCTTTCGAATCGACGTCTGCAACTAACATTGCGTCGTCTTTTGGAATCCAAACTATCCCTAAATAAGATTGTGAGAAAGCAGGACCAAAACGACTCTTGCGTTCTGTCTGCATCTTGCAGCACGTCGAGGTCGAAAGAAACCATGACGACGCCGACGAAACTCAGGAGTATGACCTCTTCCTACGGTAAGATACATCCATTTGGTTTTGTGTGCCCATATGTACGAGTGATTAATAGCTAATTATCTGTTGTTCGTGGCTTGAGAGGAAAACATCACATCACAGGTCATCTAGCTCTTGATGGTGTTGTCTAATGTCTCCTCTTTGGAGACTTAGCTTCTTTCTCGACTCCTAGCCTCTCCTTTTCTCCATCACATCCATGTTGACTCGTAACGTTTATGACTGCTTCCTCTCCAAGCACACAAATCAGTGCCTCATTAAGCTCACATTTTATGGCCCTTGGCGGATATTGCGGGCTGGAGTGCGCAGTCTGGCGTGACAACCAAGCCAAACATGTCGTGGGAGTTAGACGAGAGAGAGCATCAAAAAGTCATGGCGACTGCCCTGCGGCCGGGCCCTCCCTACGTGAACGGCGGTTAAAGAAGAAAAAAAAAATGAACGCATCCAGTCGCATTTATGGGGCCGCATGGAGTCATTTTCTTTCTGGGCGCATGCGCATGACGAGCAGCCGAGGTGCGCTCGTCTGCGTGCATGGTTGCTCTCGGGGGGAGGTTCTTGTTTGCTTTCATCTAGACATCAATCGGCGTTAGCACGGTCATGGTGAAAGAGACGAGAGTGGAAGAAGAGAGGGTAAGAGCGGAGCCGATGTCAGTCTAATTCGTGTGTGACGTGGGGTAGGAGGTTGCGATCTACCGAAGATGTCCGGTTTTGAGCAGACCACGGGTTCTGAGCAGACCACCATTCGGTGGAGCTACCTCGATGATGGTAAATATCCATTTCGGCAATGCTTATCCTGGAACTTATCTTTATTTATCTATTAGGCCCTGCGACCGTTTCGGTCAGCTATTCGCTTTTTCATTCATCTTCCTGCCAGCACGCCTTTTTGTTGCTACGGCTTTTGTTGCCGCTGCGATAATGGAATCGTTTCTGTTACTATAGCAACGCGTGCCTACCTCGAGCAAAGAACTGTGCAGATTTAGAGAGAGAGAGAGAGAGAGAGAGAAAAAAAAAAGAGAGATGCTTTTTGTGTGTGCATTGTTTCAATGTAAATCATTCTTTCACGCAAACAAACGAGAGCCGAAAATATAAACTCCGTATACGTAAATCAAATGTTCTAATTGACCTTATCAAAATCAAGCAAATTGTGCTGTTTATTCTGTGTCTAGACTACGAGGATTACCATAATCCTCGAGAAAATGGTTCAAGAAATCTCTGATACGAGATATTTTAAAGAAATGTATTATATTCTATCAACTGCTGATTTGCTACTGTTCAGGCCGTACTTAAAACGCATGGGTGCAGAGAATCATTATACACATATCCTACTAGCTACAGCCGTATGTTGCATTTTTATTCATTTGCCACCAAAAACAAAAACAAAAATAAAAACAAAAACATGGCAAGAGAATCATACAGGCACAATTCCATATCTACCTGTCAATCAAGATTTCCCTCCTTGAACAAAATACGATCGTTTTAACAGTGCCGTGTCGAACGGCTTGTTAGCCGATTCGGCCGCAACCGGGTCCTTGCCTGATCATGTACCATTGTGAGCGAGTTCGCTAATTGGAAAATTGTGGCAACCCCCCTCATCCTTTCTGTTCATTATCCCTTTCTCCCTCCCCCTCTATTTCTCAATCTCTCCTCTTCTTCTCCTCTTTCATTTCTCATCATCTATATACGTACATCTTGATAAATTCGCTTCGCTTGATGAGGTCGATTAGAACTACACTAATTTGCACAAGGGTCGGGGAAAACATGTGTGGCTTGTTTTTCAATCCGTCGCTACCATGCAGCATCAATTGATGCAAGGTTGCATGGAAAGAGGAGAAGATGAGATTGCACGATGAAAGACTAATTTCTGATATGAAAATGATGTAAACAAATTTCTCGGGGGGGGGGGGGGACGGGACGGCTTGCAAGAACAATATCACAACACCGATAATTTGCAATGATTGACCAGAGTTTCCTAAATGCATTAAATTCAAAGGAGGTTCGCCGCCCGTCTGAACAACCCCTTTAAAGCTTCAATTTGTTCATTAGCTTGGACGCCACAGACGCTTTTATTGGTCTAAATCGACTGTCATGTTCATTGTTGCTAGGTTGAGACGGTCTGTCCATGGCTTTGCCGGTTAAAATATACGAAGACCCAGGTCTACCATTATGATCATGATCATGATGATTTTTTTTTCTGTATAGTCTGATCATTGTTTGAGTTTTTCTGACAATTCCAGCATAGTAAAATAAAAGAATATCGTTATATCATCTACTCCCCTGATTTTAACAGTACATTAGGTGGTTAATGTATTTTTTGGGGCATTTCATGAAGCGTTTTGGTCTGATACTTTTCTGACAAACTGTTATAAGCTACTGAAATCCTTGCATCTGACTGGCGTTATAGAGCAAATTTGTCCGACAAATTTGTCGGACAAAACGCTTCATGAAAATGCCCCAGGTGCAAGTTTTCTCGGAAATATATTCAGTCTAAGAGGCTGTATCCATTAATGATTACCATTCTACACGCATCAACGTCGTACGTATAACTTTCTTCTCTTGTACTAGTGTAAAATGAAGTCCTATTGTATACCAAATGCACCTTTAGGTATAACAGCCGCGCTCGCACTCTTTATTACTTCTTGCGGGGATTATGGCAGGATCTGTGCCACAAAAACGAACGGTATAGTAAGGTGATACATCACAGATATTACAAAACCCTGTGTTTTTTTTTCTTTACTTTACTGCTCCCTCATTAAGTAATAATTTGTTTACCTACTCCTACATCCGCCTCCTAGGAAGCTGATCTAATGACTTTTGAAAAGTAGCTTGCTTGACGCACAAACTAAGACCTCCATATAATGCAAATTGAAAGCATCGTAATCTCACTCCGTTGCCTGTTATTTTGATACTGCTATGGACTCGGGGTCTGCATCATACAATTAAAAAAAAAGTTGCACGGGCTGATTTTTCACTAACGTGAAAGTAGTATTTTCGTTAACGAAGGACGTAGGCCTACTAATACCAAGCGAGTCCATTTTGAATCCGATGTCATCCCTCTTGTGTCATGAAGCAGACAATCCACCTCTGAATCGGATGTTATTATTATTATTATTATTATTATTATTATTATTATTATTATTATTATTATTATTGTCATCATCATCATCATCATCATTATCACCATCATTTATTCGACCAAATAAAGGGTATATACATATCACAAACACTACAAACCTATAACAAAAACTAGAGTGAACACTACGAAGGGATACACTGTATACTGTAGATAACGCAAAATGATAGAGGTAAAGATGGTTACAACATGTGGGTCGGGACACACAAAATTAAAGACTTTTACTATTGCCCGTATAGGCATGTGAACCCGCACAATCATGTTGCCCTCACTCCGGGAACATTGATGAAATACATTAGGGGGGAAGGATTGCGATCCCAAATGTAAGAAAGTCGCGCACCCCTCCTCCACCCATCTTTGGAGAGGAGTATAATTGCACCCCTTATCTTACCATCCCCCACATTCAAGAGAGCAACTACACCCGTAATCATAACCACACCCTCATCATCACCCATCAGAAGCACACACAATCATACGAACATAATCTGATACAAGTGGTTAGTAAAGGAAGATAAAAGCAAGCATTTTGTAACATACAAAAGAAAACAAAAGAAGAAGAGGAGAACAAGAAGAAGAGAGGAAGAGCAGAGTAAGAAGACTGGAAAAGAACGTGAGAATAGGAAGAAGATAAAGGAGAAGAGAGAAAGGGAGCAAGAAGAGAGAAAAATAAGAAAATACGAAATAAACAGAGGAATAGGAAGTGTAAAAAATAAAAGAAGAGACAAGAGCAGATAAACTCGAGAAATGACATAGTGTCGATGAAATATATATTCAAGGGGAATATCAGAGCGTCTTCGATTAAGGCGAAAGCATTTGATGATTTGATATGATCTCATCAAACCTCTGCCATCAGTACGGTGATGTGATGGTAATACACGATTACCAGATGACCTCCTTCCTTTTCTTTCTTTCTTTCTCTCTCACTCTTCTTTTGTTTTGTTCTTAAGCTAAGATAAGCTAATGATGAGTTGAAAAGCGATATTTTATCTCGCTTGTCTGGGTTGGAATATGATTAAATTTCGTGATGAAATCACTATTTTAGCTTAGTGTTGCCGTAAATTAGCCCCTAGAGCTGTGGATCGCTAATTAATGGATTTCCTAACTGGTTGTTCTGTGTTTGATTAGAACGAAGACTTATGATCCCCAAAGTTTTTGTAAGTTTTACCTGAGCGACACCTTTCCGATTCTGTAGTCTTCGAGCCGCAAGCTGATGTTTTCATGCTTCAGCTTTCCGAGAGATTTGACTTCTTTGCCAATGTCCTTTCCCAACACGGTTGATCTCAGTCGCTTCCGCTTTAAATCAATTATGTCAACGCGGCAAAAGGCGGTCTGCAAACATGAATGCGTGGGCACTACCTTTGCTCGGCAAGCAGAAATCGTCGGCGTATCATCACCTTTCCAAAGATCATTACATGAATGATTGTGCTCACGTTTTATTTGTGAAAGTCGCTAGAGATTTTTTCCCCAAGGAAAGTGGCAAAGATAGGCCACGGGCTTGAAAGGGGTGGGGGGGGGGGGGAGGTCATGGTTTTGAATTTTGTCCCCTCCCCAAGAAAGACGTTCTTAAGACGTACACACGTACATGACCATGCATCACATTAAAGGTCCAGTTTACCTTTGGGAGCAGTGATTTACAAAAATTTTAAGATATCACATTTGATGCATATGTGTAGGTATGTTGTATCACAAAATATCCTACCATATACAATTTTTGCAATGAAGCCTAAAATATGAGGAGATATCAGTATTTTTCTTAATAAACCATAACTGTAGACAGTTTAGTCTGAAAACATTTTTATCATAACTATTGTTCACATTTTGTGTATTCAACAATACTTAACTTCGATAACACGGATTCAGTTTTTTACAGTGGTTGTTTCTATCCGTAACTCACATTTTAGAATTGTTTTAAAGCACTAATGCTGGGTTTTTGTTTCATCTGTAAAATGGTAAATTACGCCTTTAATTTCATTAATTTTGTGTCTCCTTGGCAGTATGCGACCGGAATCTATAATACCACGAGCAGCGCGTGTAAATAATTCTAAGCAAAACCGCATGGAGTAAACGCCGCTATGAACTTTTATTTCGATCTTCTTACTTGAGAATGAAATTCTATCATGAATGAACTTACAATGACGCCCAATGACGTGCCAGCAAATAACGGAATCCATACACATTAATGATTTTAGAGTGTGGGTTTAGTTATTAGAATAGCAACAACAATCTGTGATATATAGTCTTGAGCCTTTTCATTCTATTCTAGTTCTACTTTAGGTCAACGTATTTTATTGATCATTATAAAATGGTCTTGAAAAAATTGACTCCAAATGCTACAACTGTTTCTACACTTTTTGTATAGGGTGGATACGATGCTAATCAACATTTACGTGTTGCCCCTTGTTATGAGGTCTCCATGCGCTGAGACAAAGTGGTCACAATTAAACAATTTTTTTTCTGAGCGATTTATTCATCTATGACGCGTAAAATCAATAACACAGTTGACGCCTGTGTAGACGTTTCTTGACACCTGAGAATGTAGATTTTATTGATTAATGCAAGCTTTGGAGAACGGTCTACGCTCGTGTGAATAGAGAGCATAATAAATGATATCTACTGAAATAAAATCATTTCCCTCGCCCACGCGCGTGCTATTATCAATCTTGCGTGTGCTCGCACTTTTATGGGTTTTGTGCAATCAAGGACACGGACACTGCCTGGGCACCATAACAGAGATGATACTGGTGTCTCCTATGGCCAGAGAACATCACTCTCCAGTGTGTGTAGCTGTAAGTGAGGAGAAGGGCAAGGTTTTAATAAATAATGACAGCGTGACACTCATGTAGTTCACTCCAATAGACCTGCATTATTAATGCCTATACTGTGTGAATCTCCTCTCAGATGAGTTCGAGGAGCGTGGCTCTCCACAATAACTGGCCGGATGGATACTGTGTACGTATGTGACGCTGCCAGTCGTTCGCGGTAATGGATGACAATTACCGTTCCCATGGTTACAGATGATACCGCACCGAATCTACTCGCATCACCGCATCGCAGGTGGTTATAGGTAGATGGGGGAGGGGGAAGTCTGTTTCCAACAGAGATTCTCCAGAGATTGTGGTTCCATTAATCGTTAATATCAGTCTGCTAACAGAAAACACTGGGGATCCGTGTTCTCTTTGTACCGACTCTGCTTGTACATGCGAGCTCCACTGCATTAAACACAAAACAACCAAAACACACACTAATACGACTAAACAATAAAACACACGAACACACACATTACACACAGAACAAAGCACAATGCAACAGGATAAATAAAACTGCGTTTGTTACACAAGCTAGTATGAGAGTACTAT